>NW_019720705.1:242374-366518 GCF_002891405.2 Cryptotermes secundus
GCACGAAAGCAGAGCTTAGCTGGCTCAAAAAAATACTTATGGTCATCCCTCGAAACGACCACCAAGGTCAGTACGATAAAATGGCGTCAACTGGAGCGATAATACATGAAGGAATGAGTTCTTTTCCCTCCCCCACACACATCCGTATCGTCTCAGGGGGTGACCACAGTGTTCTGCCTTAATTCGTGACGTTTTTCTAAGAACTGGGTGCTATATACTGTGCGAAATCAATCGATCATGCAAGAATAAATTTTTGGACATCCCTCTTCTAAGAATTCCAATTGAGTGTGTTAGTGTGGCCAGCTCAGGGCAATATGATATTATAAACACAGCACATATCACGTCTCTGCTGTTTATAACTTCATAGCAAAGAAAACACGCCATTCATAACAGTAGAACCAAGAAACCGCTCGCAATAGCCACAGGAACTTTGCTGCAAGACAGGCATATGTAACGATGACTTAGCGCTCTTAAACTCGTGTGTCATTAAATACAGTTCTCCTGACAACAGGCCAGCGAAAAATCTAACAATCTACAGCAAAACCATCGATTGTTATGGGCGTTATAACATAGGTGTGCAGCTGGACGAAACATACACGTCGAACCCCCCCAGACGATTTAAATACCTGACGAAACATACACGTCAAACCACGCTGAACGGTTAAGCTGATGATGGCTTTATAATCATTTTTCTCTTGTAGCTCTGAAAAATGTGAAGTATGATATATATGCAGTTGTTAATTGTTAATTGCCCTTCGGATTAAGACATGATGAATTGTACTCTTGTGCCTCATAACATGCTTAAACCATGTTTGATTGTACTATAGTCTGACGGCTCTGGTAAAATCAGCAAGTTTCTGTTAAGATATAATATTTATTTATATTTCAAAACTGCTTAAATATATCTGAGAAACCTATGCAACAAGAAGTGTTTATATAATTAATTTCAGTAAATTTTGGGCAATATTTTTATACAATGAACATTTAATTACATCATTTTAAAATTAATCAAAATTAAATATCTGCTCAGAAGTATTATTGTGAACCTAAATACCATTAAATAGTGATTTTCTTGCAGCAAATAGAGCACAGTTACAAATCAGCAAGGGTAAAGCTTCCTTCTTTAGACTCTTCTTAACTGAAGATGATCAGAGAAATGTGTACCTATACATGTTGTATTAGATGACTTATGAGACACCAAAACATAAAGTAAAATTCGTGGGGTGTGAATGTCATTAAAGCTTCCAACACGAAATACGAAGAACTTCTTTGGTACAAGAAAAGAATTAGAAAACTAAGTTCTGTAACTATTAATCTTGTAAAAACTAGAGGTATTTGTATGTTTCAGAAAATCTTCCATGGGGAACAAATTATCTGGTGTTAATTGCATCATTTTTCTTCATCGCAGTCATCATATGTGCAAGCTGTGGTGCTGTAGTAAAGCTACCATTTTATATGGGAGGGCTTGAGATATCTGGTCAGAGACACCAAGAGGTAAATAACAGCAGGACTACAGATAATTTTAATACTAAGGAAGTAAGGTTTCAATTGTAAGATTTGAGGTTTTCACAGCGCTGACTATGAAGAAAGCAGTCTTCTGGGATGTGGCACCGTGTACATGTGTTAACCGACGTTTCAGAGGAACATATCGCCTCCATCTTCAGGGTAGAAGGAAAAACAAGAAATCCGCAAGCAAAGAGACCGTGAGAACTGGTACAAGCAGGAGGTCTCTTTGCTTGCGGATTTCTTATTTTTCCTTCTACCCTGAAGTTGGAGGCGATATGTTCCTCTGAAACGATGGTTAACACCACATCTACATGGTGCCACATCCCAGAAGACTGCTTTCTTCAATGTTTCAATTGTGCAAATTACTCCATCTTAATGCAGTGTTTCTCAGTCATTTCTAATTGACATGTTAGTATAGAGCAGTGGTTTTCTCTGAGGAATGATAACCTGTCTGATTCATGTTATGCAGTATCAGTCTAATATGAAACATGTATAAAAATGAATGCCTTGGTATAGTATTAAGATGGAAGAGACATCATAATTTCCCATATTGAACATTTCAAAATTGTTCACAAGAGAATATTACATAAATGAAGTAGTGAAATGTAGCCATGTTCCAGGGATCTTAGGTTTGTAATATGGCTCGATCTTCCCATTTCTTGTGGTTGCAGTGAGGCTTATAAGATCACCTTGCTGTCTGTGTTATAGGATGTTTGTTTTTCCTATCCTTTGTATTGCAGCCACACTGGAATAACAAACATCCTATAACATAAAAATTAATAATAATGACGTACTTTTAAGAGTACTATTGACAGAGTGCACAGTGCAGTGGATACCTTAATAATATGTTGCCTGAAAATGGCGTGGTGTGATCGAAACATGTAGCGCGTAAGCATAGAATGTATATATGTTTTAATCACATTTTTAAACATTTTATGAACATTGTAGTGAATTAAACGTGGATTAGTTTCATATAAATCGATATTGATATTGTTGCATTATAGACAGAAGAATACTAAGTGATGCTTCAGTGCAAGAGGATGCTGAAATATAATATTAAATTAGTATAGTATTATCATAGCCTGTTCTGGATTTAACCTTTTTTATTCTTGGGGTGAGATGAGACCAAATCCCTTGTTACTACAGCTGCAAAGGGGCCTGTTGCACAAGGTCTGAATTATAGATGCAAGGTTGAAGCATTGGTGAAATGAAAATTGGTAAAGGAAAACAAAGATCTGAGAAGATCCTGCCCCAGTGCCACTTTGTCCATCACAGATCCCACATGAATGCCTGATGGCTGAACCTGGGCCTACATGTGTTTAACTTTACTTATTTATAATATATAGCCATATGTATATTATTTACAAACAAAATGTTCTGCTTATGACCTACTCATTTTGGAAGAATATATAAGTGTACTGTGTGAACATCTGTGCAAAATGTGAAATGCATGCATTATTGAATTTTGCAGATATGGGCTATACTTAGAATGAAATGCCGTGGTTTATAGAATTTTACAATATGACTACATGTCTGATCATGTATTTTCAGGTGAAACATGTAGTTGGACAAGTGGGGCAGCTTTCAGGGCATTCAGTTCTGAATGATGCATTAAGTAGTCTGATGCAAACGGCAGCCTCTACAGACACAGGTTTGGTCATAACGAACATTCATGGAATTCAGAAGTTATTGTCAAGTGGAAACACTGCTATAGTTCAAAGGGATGGAGCAGAAGAAATACAGGTACCTCCTCCAATGAAGAAGTCCATACATTGTATGCATGAGAAAATTGAAGATCAGATTGAGCCCCAAGCTGTGCCTCCTGTGCCTGGTTGCTATGGTGACTCACTGTCAGTATGTCATCAATTTACAGTAAGTATGTTTAAAGTCTGTAAACGTGGTTAACCCTTTTCGTGTGTATTCTTTTCTCGGTATTTTCCTAAAAGAAAGCAGTTTTAAGGTAAACATATGAAAAAATGCAACAGAAATGCATTTCTCTAGCCCAGTGAATGAAGTCAAATGATACAGTGAAAGGAGGAGGTTATTTCTTGATGTGGACTGAAGTTGAATGTCTTGCTCTATGGTAATGGATGCTTGTTTGATGTCATTCAGTTTGGATTTATTGGTACTTCTTTACATTTACAGTTAATTATGATGAATCACTGCTCACAAATTGAACTGCCTCCTGACTTCTCTTATGAATGCATTCATGAATGAACTGTCTTTTATAACTTTGAGAGAACCAAATAGAAACCACCGCACCGAATAGTTCATCTTTTGGTCTCCTGTATCCATTGAAACCTCTGTTGAATCTTCGTTGACATGATAATGCATTTTAGTGAGCCGTTGCCTAGCAAATGGACTTCCTCTGTACTTTGCTATTCCAGCTTTCAGGCAGTGTTTGCCGAACTGTTGCCCAGCAAACAGCCATATTTATGACAATATTGAAATGGATCTTAAAGAAGTGAAGTGGGACTGGGAGCCTGGATTCATCTGGTTCAAGACAAGGGCCAGTGGCAGGTTCTTGTGAACAAGAAAATAAACTGCCAGGTTCCATAAAATGATAGGAATTTCTTGAATACCTGGGCAACTCTGAGCTTCTCAAGAAGGGATAAGCTCCATGTAGTCTGTCAGATAGTTGGTCAGTCGGTTGCAGCATATTTAATGACACTGTTAGTATCTCAGACTGTATAGTGTTGATTAATTGGATGACAGTGAATACTGATTGGAAAGATTGTGTGAAAGGAAGCAGTGTTGGCCTAATTAAGGTAATGTCCTGGTATTTACCTGGAGGGAGTGAGGAGAACCGTGATAAACCTCAGAATAAGGTACATAAATGTAGGTGGTTTTCTGACCACGATTTGAACTGGCACCTCCTGAACAGAAGGCATAATCATAACTGCGTGAACCAGATTGCTTGACGGGTATGTAGGAACATTCAGAAGCCCATGTCAGATAATGTTGTGTATTGTTAGGTATGTCACAGTATTTGCCTCTGTGGTCTAGTGGTCAGAGCTCCTGGCTACAGATCCAGAGGTTCGGGTTCGATTCCTGGTGTTACCAGATTTTCTGAGAAGTAAAGGGTCTGGAATGGGGTCCACTCAGCCTCGTGAGGATAATTGAGCTATTTCTAGGAAATAGTGGCTTCAGTCTAGAAAACCGAAATTAATGGCCCTGGGGATTTGTTGCGCTGGTCACGCGACACCCTCTGTCCACTGAAGTTGGCAGTAACTTCGCCAACAAGTGGCAGTCTCTTGGTCTGTGTAGTTCACTTGTGGACTAAAACCACGGAGTTTGTTTTTGTTTTATGTCATAGTATTACCATAGCAAGTAGGAGAATGTTAATTTCCAGGTATGGTTTTGAAAAATACTCATAGAATTCTTACATTTCCTTCGAGGAACTGAGATTAAACATGGAAAATCTCTGGATAAATGATGCCAGGGTTTCACCCAGAGTTTGGGATGTACGCTGTATATGTTACTACATATGTTTTGTTATTGTTATTGGGACAGATGATAAAAAGAAATGTTATTTTGATAACTAACAAATGGTGTTTGATTCAGCAGGTGGATGAGAATGTTTCTGCCACGAGTGGACTTCCTCAACAGCCATTAAGAGAAAATCATGCAGTGGAACTGCAATTAAGAGAGAAAGCCGTATTAAGTGAATCAAAGGTAGAACACATCCAAATTCAGGGCTTGGAAGTAGTTGCAGAATATACTAGAGGATTGCAGGAGAAAGATTTGGTGTCTGCTGATGAGAACAAGTCAGAATTTGGGACTGGAGACAACAGTAAAATCTGGGAGACAGAGATTGAAGGTGTTCTGGATAGGCATAGAAGAGACAGTACCGATGGCTCAGATGAAGAGGTCAGTTTTGTGAAATTGTAGTAATCAGAGCTCACACATCAGTTTTCATTTTGAATCCTTTTAAGCATTGACCTTTATGTGTATATATATGGATAAAACTATTTGTACAGATGTTAATAATGTAAAATAATTGCAGTTTGTAAATAATGTAATAAACTTTTATTCAGAATAATATTCACAGTGAGTTGAAATTCTGGTTCCAAGACTTCCGAAAGCCCCCACAAAATATTGTCACGAGTTTTAGTGACAAAGACGCATGTTTGTATTGGTAAATCAGTTGAATATTCACTAGTTGTAACTACAAATAAATGTAACACTTTCAAGATTGCTGTAATTATAAAAAACACATCAGGTATTCTACGCACTTTTTTGTAAACACTCTACACAAGACCCTCAATTGTTTTGAGCTCTCCTGAACTCTTCACACACACACACACTCTGACTCTACTTTAAATAGATATCCATTATATAGGCACTGAATGGACAACACAGAAAACAAGTCACATGATGGTACTGTTACAGTGTGACATCATTGCGCCTCACAGAAGTCTGTTTATTGAGCTCTTGCCTAGAAGCGGGTTATGTAACCTCGTTCCATCGTTGCAAGCATGTATCATGTGCGTTTAACCAGTCCATTACTTAGCAACGCTCTGGCCATCCACGTTACAGTACTGTAATTTATGGTTTTAAACAGTTAACAATTCCTGCCAGAATGAAACTGCATTTAGGCAGTTTGATACTTTCCAGTATGCTGTATGCTGTCTGTGCTTCAGTTTTGTTGTCTTCAAATGATTGTACAGCAATGACTGGAACATATTGTCACGTGTTAGTGACTACTCATGGGTTTAGGATTGGTAATTGGATTTAATGCAAGGTTATAACTCATAACTATAGGTAAGTATAACAGTTTCATGGATCTACACACTTTCCACATTGCTACTGCAAACATAAGGTGTCTGTGTCTTCACCAAACAATGCTAGATAACAGCTTCCAACACTGAGTGTTCTTCTGCTTCCATGTAGCTGGTTCCCAGCTGACTGTCAAGCGCAACTCACGGCCTCTTAACCATCACTGACTCATTTATCTGGAGGCTCTAGTTATATAGCCTCAGGACAGATTGCATAAAAATATCATTCCCAACAGGTCTTTGATTGTTGCGAGCAAGCTGTTGCATAGCAATGGCTTGCTTGTTTATCAAGATGTTACCTAGCAGCAGACAATTTTTCAGTCATCAGGTCACAAGATTTGTATTTTTTGCCCACAGTGATCTAAAAACAGTACAAAAGATGCAATAATGTTCAGTGCTATTGTAGTTCAGTTTGTAACTGAATGCTTTTTTTTATTTAACCATATTTTTTGTGTCACAAAAAATTACACATACACAAACCAATAAAATTAATGTAGTTTATAAATTGATTCTGTATGCTTCCTGAATATGAATACTGACAGTGTGTATATGACAGAAAGATGCAAGGGGAGAAGAAGATAAATCAGGAAGATGACAGAGCTGTCAGTCATTTTAAAACTTGAATGTGGAACACTTGTGTATGGATGGTTAATACAGAATCTTTTGGGATAAAACTTATTTGAGAAAGCAGTCAATATAGATATGAAATCAGTGTTTAAGTTTTGTGTTATGTGTCTAACAGAAGAATATAAGATGTTCCATCTCCTTCTGCTGTCATTCCCTTTTTATACTGGTTGATGGACAGAAAAATTTCCAGCCTTTTCCTTCATCCCACAGTCTTTCATTTTTGATTCCTTTCCGGCTCTTTCCTCTCATTTTGATATTTTCCAGTATCTACTCATAAGTAAACCATCTTGTAATGGACTTTTCAGTGGGTCTCTCATTCCCTGCTCTAAATTCTACTCCCCTTCTCAGAATCTTTATTCTATCCGGCCAAACCTCTGTAATTGTTTCTCTATTTTCAGTTCCAGCTTAAATTTTATTTCTCTCTGTACTCCTTTTTGTTTTCCCTCTCATACTCTCAAGATGGTCATGTAGTCGTTAATTGCTTTATAGTAGAAGTGGTCTTTAAACTGTAGTTACAGGTGACCTGACATACCATAAGCTGGCTTCCTTGGTATGACTCTGGATTGTCCTGCAGGATACATGAAAAACAAATCTTTATGGGCACCGTCTTCTGTGGCATGAAGAGTACTTCCTTTTGGTCTGTAATGCTGTATAGTCTGGTAGAATCCACCAACATTTTGGACAAATGTACTGCCTCCATCTTCGGGGTGGAAGAGCAAGCCATGTGAATTACTGGCAAGATTCAGGTGAGATAAAGAGCCTGTAAAAAGTACTGTCATCTTGTATGTAACACCATATAGTCCAGTGGATGTTCACTGACATTTTGTAGGAGTGTACTGCCTGCGTCTTAAGAGTCAAAGCGTAAACCAAGAAAGAAACCAGCAAGAGGTAGGTTGTAAACAGAGCTTTTGAATGTAATGATGTGTAATCTAGTAGCTGTCCACAGATGTTTCAGAGGTAACATCATCAGTGTCGAAGAGAGAGTCAAACAAGGAACCTTCAAGAAGCAGGCAGCAAGCAGAGCCTAAGATGAGTAGTATTTTATGTGTAGCCAGGCGTGTAACACAATTTATAAAGTTTTATTCTGAAACACGTCTGTCCTGCGTTTTTAAAAATTATCCCCCTTGAAAAAAAGCTTTTGAATATTATTCTTTCAGGAAGTCAAAAATGTGTCTTAGTTTCTGTAGTCATAGTTTGGGTCATTATTGTTAAGAGCATTGCCATTGTTTGAAAAGTGGAGAAAATTAAGAATATGAAGAAACCTTTCACTTTTTTTCCCATAAAAGGGTAGAAACAGCTGTTTAGTAATCGGTTGTCTTTCAGGTGTCGTGTGTGATGTCCATAAATAACAATTGCTAGAGACAGAAACGTTTCAGATTTGCTAACACCAGGCACTGAAGAAGATCTCTTGTGAAGGTAAAAGAAGTATTGTTGGTAGTATCAGTTAGTTTCTGCCACCAGCAAAGCACTAGCAGCTGCCAGAATATGCCATGAAAACGCTATAGGGAACCAAGTCTTTGTTTTTATGGGGTGCAACCTTTTGTCTTTTGCCAGTCATATCATGGGTGAATTGGTGCACATTGTTGTTTGCCCAACCTATCAATTGTCCTCATTTTGACACCTCATGGGGGTTGGAAACAAATCATGGACCTGTCATTTGTGTTATCATGGTGGACTCCTCTGTTTGACTGATACATTAGTTGAGCTTGTTTGTAGACCCCGTAGTAGGATAGAAATGGGGTTATTTCTTTAATGTGATTTTCCTTGTTGGCTTCGTCAGAGTTTTTCCCCAGATTCCTATGATTGACTGTGTGAATTATACATTGTTGAGACTTGCCTGTTGTAAGTATAGTAGTATGTATGATGTCTGTTTTTTGTTATGAATTTTAATATTTTATAATGTAAGAGGAACATAGACTGAGGCTGTTTGAGAACAGAGTGAGGAGAATATTTGGACCAAAGAGAGATGAAGTGACAGGAGGTTGGAGAAAACTGCATAATGAGGAGCTTCATAACTTGTACTGTTTGGATGATGTGGCTTTCCAGTGTGTGTGGAATGGCAAGTTGTGAATTTGATTGTGGTTTTTCCATGACCTATGTGTGTTGTCCTGACAACTTGAGCTATTCTGTCTCAGGCTTGATTTTATATTTTATTGGACTAAAGATGAATATATGTAGTCATCATGAATTTGTAATATGTGACATGTTTTATATCCAGCCCTACGGGGAGATGATTGGATCCATGAAATGATAAATAAATGTAAAATGTCTTGTATTCAGTCTTGTTTGTCCATGCATGGTCTTTTGAAATTCATGATGATGTGTCCTTATGTTGTGAGAGTAGATATAAGAAACGCAAGACAAATGGTATAAAGACTGAAACAGATTGAACTGGCCATCTGAACTTCCTGTTTCAGCAGACCCTAACAGTTGAGTCTCAGAAGTAATTTTTTTTTTTGTATAATAGGTCGTCTCTCTTCTTGTTCTTCGAACAGCAGAACTGTCTTATAGAAAGTCAATGTTTGTGTTTATGGTGACTTCTTTTGCTTGGGTAGCTGTCTCCAAAGCATGGTCAGGTGGTTATAATTCACATGTTGCAATGTACAGTTTTCGTCAAAAGTTTCTATTGCTTTTAAGAGCTGAATATAAAGTCACACAAGTGAACTTGTGAAAATATTGAAATACTTTCTGAAAGACACGTAAACTAAGTGTATATCAGTACACCATCTATTTCAAAAATCTGAGTACAAATAGATTAATTCTTAACAGTACAGTTTTTATTTGGAGTTTGTTACCTTAAAAATGCAGTAAATGTAATAGCCAATCAAGGACCTATTGCAAAGCTTTAACTCAAGTAATCAAAGGGGCAAAATGTATGCATTACGATAAACAGGCTACACCCTCCCCCACACACTTTACTTCTTCACGGGGTAGTGCCTCGGCTAAATTCAGCGGTTATGAGTCTTGTATCCCAGGGGTACACGGGTGTTGGCTCGCTTACATCGTTTTGGATGCGGGCTCGATCGGTTAATCCCTCAGCACAGGTTCCACATGAACACCCTCACTCCCTGGCTTCTACTCACCCACTACTCAATTACCACCGCCACTCCTCCCAGAAACCACGTTCTTACAGCCATCCCGAACCTTCCACTGGGAGGGCTTCATGACCAAACGCATGGACCCCTTCCGGTCTGCATACCTTCTCGAAGCTTCTATCCACAGGTCCTCCACCCCCACAGGCACGGACGAAAGAAGGTATACCTACACCCCCTTGAGTGCAATGGACTCACCAACCTCCCTTCTGTCCCTCGCAACAAAAGGCCAGTTCAGTGGACCATGATCCCTCCGGGGCATCTCATTTCCACAGCCAAACCCAATCGCTATGCACAAACAAATAAGACACCTCCGTGAAGGATGCGTACGGTTACAAGGCATCAGAATCAAATAAAAGCAATCTGGATAGCTGTGAAGAAGGACATAGGTAAATACTCTGAAGCATAAGAGGATGTGTGGCTGGGCCAAATTGCCCCTTCTGTCTTTAGATTTCCTCAGTGCTGTCCACACTACCCTGTACTCTCCTCTCCTCCCCCCCCCTCCCCCTGGAACTTACCATCTCCCAGGAAACAGTTTGTATTAGAATGCATGCTGTTCATCAAAATCTTGCACTGGGCCCTTTTCTGCTATGGTTAGCAAACACCAGTATGCAAGAAGAAAACCCGCCTTCTTTAGTGCTCAATGGAGTAATTATCCTGGTCACAAAAAAAGGAGACCATACATTTCTGTCACACAGAAGGTCGATAATAATATTACAGAATTCATTCATTCATCAGTAATCTGTCAGATGACAGGTCCACAGTCTCTTCCAAAACAGTTCCTCCACTTAATGCGATCTAGAGCTTTCTCCTTCAAATAAAAATATCCTCTTCTGTCCCCAAAGTCATCCAACATCTTCTTACGTCTTCTTCCTTGTGTTCTGTTTCGCATACATGGTGTCTCTGTTTTTGGAAAGAGACTATCCAGGAAAAGTGATAATGTTGTAGTTTTTCCATTTGCTTTCCACATCGCAGTACAACAGCCGTTCAAACCACGCCTGTTGCCTGTTGCTATACAAACTTGAACCATGTCGAGCATCATTTGCTCTGTGCTTCAAGTCGCTGCTGATGACGCTGCTACGGACTATGAACTAATGACATGCCTAGCAAGCAGCATAACGTCAGTGCTCCCCACCCTCACCACCGATCAAAATTACTGTGTACCCAACAAAACGATTGACACCAACCGCCATTGTGTCAGAGATTTCATAGACTATGGCCATCCAGAAGGATCTGCCTCTTGCAGTTATATCTTTCAATCAAGCCTCTGCTTATGACTGTAGAATACCCATATATCTTTCACATCATGAAAAAAATTGGCTTTGGTATGACCTTTATTAGAAACATCAAAACTGTGTACCACGTTGAAAAATGGATGGTCAAGATTTATGGTACGCTCACAACTCCCTTCAAATATGCCAAAGGAGTATAGTAAGCAGACTCCCTCTCAGGTCCACTGTTCACACTCACCACTGAACCCTTCATTTTAATGTGGAACAATACCTTTCAAGATTATGGACTTCCAGTACCATCCTCAATCAACAGATCTCTTGTGACCAGTGCATATGCAGTTGACATCACGGTCTTCATCACCAAAGATGAAGAGTTCCCACATCTATTACAAAACTTTGTAACAGTCCAAACCTTTTAAAACTCTTTAATGGACGCTATATTCCCCTTTAGCCATTTCACTAGAGTGACTGATTTATTAGGGAGACCCATCCATTAAGAAGTTATGACTTGCTTTTCACATTTAGACAGGAGCAACTGCCTTGTTTTGTTACCTGCAGCTTGGGTGACCGCAAAAGGGTCAAGGCAATTATGAAAAGGCATGTCTGTAGTTTGCCGAACATGTAAATCTTGTTTTGCTAATAGGGTAGCTGTTATAAAAGTGTCTTCTGAAGGGTGTAATTAGACCCTAAACTAAGAAATAACCGCTTTCACATGTAGGGTTCTGGGTTCAATATCTTTGGATCTCTTTATTCTAAAAGTTAGTAATGTGATTGTCTAGTACTGATGGTATGATGAATTGGTAGTTAAAATCAGCCATTAGGAAACTATTCTTGTCTGGGAGAAAGGCCGTCGGTTCAAATCCTATACAGTGGATGAAGTGGCGCTCCCGCAGAATAGAGTGGGCAGAGGGACTTGGCACTTAGAATTCCCCAGAGGCAGACGTCATTGAGCTGGTCTCTCCAAGTTTATCTAAATTTAACATTCTTTATTTAGTTCGGTTAATCTTTGATAATAATAAAGGGGCACATTACTCCGTACTTGCCAATAAAGATATAGTGTTTGCTTCTGAAATAAACAATTTGTGATTAAGCAGAAAATAGAGTATTTTATTTCTTTCAGTGGACTAGCTTTTAATGTGTAGTCTCCGTGTTGCCCCAGTTATTACCGTGATACAACCCTGAGAAGATTCAAGTGTTCTATCGAAGCGGGCAAATAAATGAGTCAAGTGATCTACCGAAGCGGGCAAATAAATGAGTCAAGTGTTCTACCGAAGCGGGCAAATAAATAAATAAATACAATAATAGATAGGCAGTGGTCATAAGAAGTGGCAAAAAACGGTTACAAGAAGTGGTAGCCAAGAGCGGTTGTAACTTCATGGCTTATGCTGCACTGTCAGGAGCAACATTAAATGTGCCGCAGTCAACTGGACTTTTCATAGGAAAAAATTTGGGAAATGCTAACCCAATGGGAGAAAGTTCCACCAGCTATTTCTTATCAGGAAGGAAAACTGAGACTCAACCAGCTAGGAGGCTCTAAATTGGCACAAGTACCGACTATTCTTCCCCCACCCACTGCGGTCCTCGACACAGTGCATAAACAGATGGTCAGGTTCATCTGACAGGGGTGTCACTGGTAGGATCTGAACTTATGTATGGGAGGCTGGAAGATAGAAGAATAGGTGTGCCTCACCTCCCCACCTGTATCAAAACCCTGTGTTTCTCTTTCTCGCAGAATTTCATTGCAAGCAGTGATAGAATGCATGGTACTTTCAAACGTGGAACATCAGAATATATATGTCAGTCCTTCATGCAGAGGACATGCTTAAACTAAAATTGGACCCAACCATGCTTCCAAGCAGTGCCACCTGTTTATGTCAATGCACTTGAAGCCCGGGACAACGTTAATGCCAACAGTTATTCTCTTGCAAACCTAAGATGCAGCCCCATATGAAACTCCACAGATCCCTGGCCACACCCTGGTTTTTGACAAAGCCTGGACCACATGAAATGTTTTCTTTAGATGACCTCCTCATGGAGAATGATCGCTGGAAGCATATAGAAGACATCAACATGGACTGCTGTACCATACCTACTGTCCGTAGACTCGCATCAAACTTAAAACAGCAGAAGCCTTTATCTGCTATCACTGCAGATCAGTTTGCTGACATCACCCTCCCTTAGCTTTGCCATCAAACAACCAAATGGCAGATTGTANGCAGATTGATTGCACTCCCCATAACCAGAAAAACAACATGCAGAAGATTCCTGTTAACCATAAAGGAACATGCAACTGGCATTTGGGTACACCCATCTGGCGAGCAGTCTATCACCACCCCATCCTCAGCAAAGACAGAGGCATTGCTGGGAGGATATTACACAACAGAATCATTACAGCGCAACAGCTGCACCAATGAAGTAAATGAGACTCCAACGACTGCTCTTGGTACTCAGGAACCATAGACCACATGTTCTTTGACTGCCCCGCAGTCAGAGCCTTCTGGAACCATTTAACCAAGACACTTCACAAACTACTATTACCCCTACTGCCATGCATCGGACTACCAGGCTGCAATACCAGCTGTACATAGAGATGCACTGTGGATACCTTCAGAGGCTGCTGGCTACACAGGAACATCCTAGGGAGACCCATGATGGAAGGATCATACTGAATGAACAGATTTTGAAACTGCCATACATTCCCTCTGTCTCTCAGATGCAGTCCATAACTATCCAATTTTATAATTATTCTTTATTGTAAATTTTAATTTATCTTATTGTTAAAACTATTATCAAAATATGTCTCTCTCTCTCTGTCTGTCCTTATCTATCTATGAGTCTGTGTATGTTTCTATCTATATCTCTCCATCCACAAGTTTTGGACCCTTGGTGAGTCCTTGCATCAAGTGTTAAAAATTTATATTTGTCCCAAGATCATTTTATAATAGAACTGATCAGAATATTCAGAAGGCATTAATAAGCATATGCTTCCACAGCCAACATTTGAAATGTGGTAGAATTTGATGAGAGAATGGACTGCAGTTTTGTAGTTGCCACATTCTAAACCAATGTATACCCATTTCATAGTTTCTTACAGTGGTTGTTTGAAATTTGTAATCACCAACTTGGCATATATTTTGCTTGAGCACCTTCATTTTGGTCTGTCAGTTCTGTATCCCATAAGACAGTCCTACCAGTCTTTTTAGGTTTTTGGTAGTCACTCACAGTAAGAATTATTTTCAATTTTCTTTACATTATATTTATTTTTTGTTAACTAATCATTATCAGATTTTTGTTGAATGGGTATGTTATAGCGACGATTTCTGTGTGTATATCCGTCTGTTTCTCTTCAAATACTACTTTGTACTAATTGAGGTTTTTCAGCTGAAACCCATTTGTAGATTTGGATTGGATGAAGAAATCAGGGTCATAATGGTGCAGCGGTTGCAGCAGATGCCTAGGGAGTTCTTTGAAAGGAAATCATCAACTTTTGCATTAGTAAGATTACTGCTTTAGTGCTCATGCAGACTATTTTAGCAGCCTGCACTCCTTTTCCTAGAACTATCCCTGAGTGATTCTGCTTCCACTTCCATGTTTTCACAAGTTCATACTGGATTTTGTGGATTTCACAGAGAACTGACAGCAGTTATTTAAAAAACCTTCTATTAAAGGGATTATTTTAACTTTGAGGCAGAAATTAATGCAGGATTTATGACAGCAGTCTACGAGCTTTCATTCCCCTTTGTCAGCTGGAAATGCCAGTTGAGATATGGTTGTCATGATGAGGAGTGAAGAGGGTTTTTCATCGATCTTATCCATCTCCATGTGGAAGTAATACATGTATCTATATCACATTTAAGATAATGCAAAAAACCAGATCACTAAAAATATTAATGGTCTCAGACTGTTGATGTAATAGAGCCAAACAAAGGTTTTGTTACAATATTATAACCAACAATTAGCCCTTGTAGTCATTTAATACAATTGATCATTTACATCTGTATCACATACCTAACAATGCAATTCGTTTGATTGCTAACATAGTAACATAAGCAAGCGGGACAATGAGAAGAAATTATTATTTGGAAATGGCTGTAATTTAATACAGTTTAAGAGATGTCTGATGAAGTCATAAATTTTATACTCATAAATTCAAAATTTTGTTTGATAGATCTTTGTTCGTTCATTTAATGTAGCGAACAAATGTGCAAGGTGACATTAGAGAGACATATTATGCTTTGAATGGTTGCTGTCAGGGAAACCAATTAAACATTTTAATTTCAGTATTCAATTACAGCCATTTTAAAACAATTATGCTCTTATAAATATATATGTATATTCTATTCAGTGTTACAAAAGCGAAAAATTTTCCATTAATGATATGTGAACAACTTTTATTGAATTTTAAAAATATAACTTAAAATTGCTGTAACTTTTATTCTACTTCTACATAACAATGTTAGTCTGAAGAGGAACATCTTAAAAGTATAACAACTGTTATGCCTATACCGATGAATACAAACTTGGTAAAATGTTAAAGAACTTGTGTTACTTGATGTTATGTTTTGAGAAATGGTTTCTGAACATTGTCATATTTTCAGTATGCAGAGAAGTGTAATGTGTAGAAATGGATCAATTATATTATGTATAAAAGAATTACAATTGTTATGAAACCAATTATCAACATGTAATTTTATAAATAAAATTTAAGGGGGCAGTGATATTTTTCCTTCTGTATTATAATTTTATTTAATACTCAGGATGATATTCTTGTATTGAAACATTTTCTTCAGTAGTTACATTTTACTGTAGCAGGTGTTTACTTATTGTCTGGCCATACACTTGGGGAAAAGTTATTTATTTTTTAATGTGCTAGTGTGAAAGCATTTAAATATATTGTGTGTGTAGAAAACTGCATAATGAGGAGCTTCATAACTTGTTCTCTTCTCCAAGTATAATTAGAATGATCAAGTCAAGGAGGATGAGGTGGGCAGGTCATGTAGCACGAATGGGGGAGACGAATGTGTATGGGATATTAGTGGGAAAGCCAGAAGGAAAGAGACCACAGGGAAGACCAAGGCATAGGTGGGTGGACAATATTAGAATTGATCTTAGAGAGATAGGATGGGATGGTATGGATTAGATAGATCTGGCTCAGAATAGGGACTGGTGGAGGGCTCTTGTGAACACGGTGATGAACCTTCGGGTTCCATAAAATGCTAGGAAATTCTTGAGTAGCTGCAGAATTGGTGGCTCCTCCAGAAGGGCTCAGCTCCATGAGTAAGTAAGTAAGTAATGTGTGTATATACATTATATACACACAAATTAATATATTCTTTTTGGTAAATGAATTATGTGAAAATTTTAAAGCTTTCTATTTATGTGTCTTGCTTGATATACTTTGGTCTTTCTACAGTAGTAAGCATATGAAGAAATTATTCAGTAGAAGAATTTTCATATCAGTTCTGCGGCTGGTAGATAAAGTGAGGTGTTGGCAGTTATTAATGGTCCTATAATACAATTCTACAATATTTAGAATGTTAAAGATATATTACTTCCCTCCCCATAATGTTTTATGAACTGCAGCTTTATGCAGTAAAATATTTTGTGTAGACCATCCAAAGAGGTCAGTTACATGGGTTAACCTAAGATTAAAGCTGTAGAGTATTATGTTCCGAGATTAACTCTCTACATGGCATTACACCCAGAAGATAGTACTCTTCATAACCACTGCTGTGAGAACCTCAAATTCTGCATATGATTAAAGCTGTTGGCATTTCCATAATGGAATTACAAAGTTAAATGGATATGTAATTAAAATTATGAATTTCAGTTATTATGATTTTATTAGAATCATCCATGTCATATTAAAGTATTGCTAGAAATTTTGTAATCTATAATTAGTATGTAGCTTTCTTGTGCCTTATGTGTTACTGTGTTAAATATTAAGAGTGTCTTAATGAAAATAGAACTCACACTATGTGAAATATCAGTTACATGTATTTGTAGATATCCAGAAAAGGATTTTATTAACTGAACTGTAGTTTAATGTTCACTTTTAAAGTGCATTAACATTCTGTTCCAAAATTAATCTATGCATTGGATTACTACTGACTCATTCCAGTACTACTTGTATCAATTGAAGTAATTGTACATAATTTTTCTGGTGGTGTTCTTTCATGATTAACCTTTCTAATGTATCTTCTAATTTTTGTAAATTACATTATTGAAGTTTGGGGGGTCTAAAATATCAATTCCTGTTTAGAACTACCAACTGTTAGTTGCAGATTGAAGTCAACTATCAAAACAGAGCCACAAATATTGCATTTAATAGTAACCTAGTAGCATTGATGGCAAGAGTACCAGTTCTGAAGTGGTCTCTTAAATTGTGTTGTAGTTAATTGTGCAGAATTAATTGGCAGTATTATTATTCTGGTCAAGTGGTGCAAAATCCTGTTGTGTTATCCTGTGTATTTAGATTTTAATAAGTTGATTTCAGATTTGTCTGTATTATTTGCATGCCATAATGTAGATGGTTATATGCTGGCTTTTTATCACAGAGCCTTGGGTTCAGTTGTGGGTGACTTCATATAAGATTCATGTTGGACAAATTGACCGTAGAGTAGGTTTTTCTCTGAGTTTCTGTGGTATTCCCTTGCTAATCATCATTTCATCATTGATATACATCTGTCATCACCCTTTTAGGTGTGCAGTAGCCCTAACAGCAGCACATTATCACATCTTGAACTTTAACTGTGGGTCTTCATCTCACTGTCCTGGTGCATGAATGCTCACATGATGATAAGGAAGTTATGTCTTTCTGTTATTAAAATTTTACTTGAAACATTTCTGTCTTCTTAACCACAGGAAGGCATGACTCTTGTTATGGTACAACACCACTTCTGTAACCAATCAGATTACAGAAATAAAAATGTGTGTTTCTGATGTTATGAAAATTGAGCTTTAATCTAGAAGATGTCAGTAGATGGTACAGTATTGTGTAACCTACTGTGAGCTGATGTGTTGTACTACCATATTCGTTCACCTCCCTTTACCATTTTAACCCTCTATGTAAATATACACACATTGCATATTAAGTTCTTTCCATGTTTCATTTGTATATTATTTCAATTTAACTTCTGATTTTCTGAAACCCATACATATGGTTTATGTGGAAACTGTTGCCAAGGGAAACCAAACATATGTCACTTTCCAGGAAGATTTGACTGGTGCATGACGGCTGACTGAGGAAGCATTTTGATATAAGAAGTAAGCTTCTGTTTTTGAAAAAATAAAATTTGAATCTCGAGTGTGATTGGCCAGTTAGAGATGTTAGAATACCCTGTGGATTTGCCACCCTAAGTGGGGATAAAATTTATTTATTGCATAGAAGAGACCTTTTTGGGCCCCCAGAGTTGTTGAACGAACAACAGATAAGTAATGTAATACTGCAGGTGTGATTCATCAGCCTTCACAGAGATACCACCATTGTACTGAGAGCCAGTGAGGAGAGGACTATCACTGAGCAGTGATTGCCATGATATGGTACAGCTACTTACTATAAGTAGAGGCTGTGCCATAGCTCAAGCAGTTAGTCACTGGCTTCCCACCGTGGTGGCCCGGGCTCGATCCCAGGTCTGGTCAAGTGGGATTTGTGGTGACAAAGTGGCGCTGGGGCAGGTTTTCTCCAACTACTTCGGTTTCCCCTGCCAATCTTCATTCCAATACAATAGGCCAGAAGTGGCCGCAGTACAAGGGACTTCGTCCCATCCACTAGCAATAAAAAAAATACTATAAGTAGAGGGTTGACTCCCTGAGCATCCAGCTGAGTGCACATGGACTGGCTATATCTCTCAGTGAGCATTTAGTTGTACAGTAAACCATAATTGTGGATGAGTTAATCTGGATTAAGCAGTAATCCAGATTAGTGAAGCAAAAGGTAACCCTAAAAGACAAAAGAAAATAGAACAAACAAATAGTAAATTTATTGATTTTAGTAGTGCTGATGAAAATAAATAAAAAAACCACTGTAGAGCCTTTATTTAAAAAATATAAAAAGGCAGTACATTTATTCATTGATAGAAGACTCAAAAAATTTACTTGTTTTTTAATGTAATGATGGAGGTTTGAAGAAAGTGTCAAGTTTAGTTTGAACAGACTAGTGACTCATCTGTCTTCCTAAATCCCATATATGTTTTAAAGTATGTACTCTCAACTGTGAACAGCATTTTTCATTTTTCACATTTCAGTCCGGGCTTTCGGACATCTGGATTAACTGTAACCAGATTAGCAAGGGTTTACTCTATTATCTTCTTTTTAGTTGTTAGAATATATGTTCTGCTACATACACCAAGTTGAGAAGGTCTTTTCTTGCATTTTTAGGGAAACAACTTTTTTTGCAGTTTTACTTTACATATTTAATTACCCTGTATCTGTTCATTTACTTGTTAGAATGTATGATTTTTACAGACACTGGGCTGAGAAAATCGTTTCCAGGCTTAGGGAAGCCTTATACTCTTGCAGTGTCATTTAATTAATTAGCTCCTTGGTTTTAGTCTGCAAGCGAACTATGCATGCAGTATCATTTAACCCATTTAGTTGATTGTTAGAATGTGTTTTATATAGTCACCAGGCTGAGAAACTATTTTCTTGCAGGACTAGGGAAGCCTTTTCCATGGGGTCAAGACAGACCCTTTGTACTTGTGAGGTCTATTGTGTCATAAGCTGTTGGGGTTGGTGTTCCATAGGGGAAGTTACCGATTCTTAGTCCTTTCCACATCCCTTGACTTTGCATCATCCAGCAAACCGTTAACAGGGGATATAATGTAAATTTGGAATACAGTCTTCAGTATCAATAGAAATAATCCTGGTACTTATATTATTTATTTATGTCTTCATCGTCTAACTTTTCTTAGACAGTTCCAGTTCAAAATTTCAGTCTGGAGATTGGCATACGTGACTCAGTGAGGGTTGAAATTTCCTACATATATGAATTAAGAGGTGACCATAAAAATATAGTGAACGTATTTTGAAACTTCTATTAATTATGTTGTATTTTTACTTCAGATTTCTATATAATAGGAGTGCACACAAATGTGATTTTAAATGTCTGCCCATTTGGATAATGAACATGTGAACTCTGCCCATGTTTGATTCATTTAGTGATATTTTTTTGCCTTGATTGCTCCTTTATACCAAATAAGGTCCAACATTTGAATATTATTAGACTATGTGCCTGAAAGTACTGATAGTTACTGCTATAATTAACTATGTTGGGAATGGAAGCTGGAAATTGAGTAGTCTGCTAGACTATCAGCAACATATTGGAACAACCTTCTTCTCTTTTATCCTGAAGATGGAGTAGCATGTTCCTCTAAAACGTTAGTCGTGATGGCCATACTGCCAGAAGACAGTAATCGTCATAATCACTGTTCTGATAACATCAAATCTCATTCGGTTTACATCTGTCTTCAGTTACTGAACTCCTTGCCCTCAACCCCATGTGGAATATGCTGTTTTTCACCACATAATCTTTGACCTAATACTCCATATACTGGAGTAAGGGCAATGTACCATATCTCTTTTACAAGCTGTAATTGCTGTTTCACTCAGTTTCTTACGTATTAACACCCTTATAATTGCCAGAATAAGATTTATGAATGTTCTTGTTTATGTACTATGTCGTTTTATAGTTCTGAAATTAAGAGAGATCTCAGGAACTAACACTGTTGTTAATTAGAAATATATCACCATTTCCAATTATGTGATGGTTGTAAATTAATTAGTCTTCCAACTAGAAGCGTTTTTAGGTTGTTGTGAGTTGCAACACTATGTAGCATTGCAGGTGGGTAACAAGGATACAAGGGCGGTGATCACTCAGATATACAGGAAGGGGGAAGGGTGACAGAACCCAGTCTGGGCCCAGCCTATATAACCTAACTACATCCTTTCCCTGTTCTGATTCTTAAGATGGTTGATTTTCACCTACAAGACTGCATGTTGAACCAACCCAGAAGACCATATTCAAGACATTCACCATTACAAAAGCCTCACCATTTATGTAGAATAATTTTATTCATCAAGTAACTCTGCATTCAGACTTCTGTCCTTGGGTAATTATAATTCATTCTGCACTAGGCAAATATTGAAGCATTTATTTAGTGTTTGATGTGGATGCTTATTTTCTTGGGAAATATGTGCATATGTCTACAAGATTCAAATATCTGATAACATTAAGTAACAAGTAACCAGTGATCACAATCCTATGGTTGTATCATAAACCCGTACTTTTGATATATTACATATGCAGTTATGTTTCTGGTGTGTTTCTGGTTTAAAAGACACCATAAACACAACAGTATTTTTATACAATTCCAGGCAATTCTGAATTACATTCAGTCTGTTTTGAATCTGGAGCAGGGGTTCAGTGATGGCAGAATGAAGGTGTGCAGATGAATAGCAAAGGTAATTTAAATGAAGGGGCCAGTAGTTTGTAATTCCATCCTAATAGCCACCGCCGCTTTAAAACATGTACTTTTGATTGGGCAGAGGAAGAGAAAGTAATTCCGGTATAATTAAGTATAATTAGAATGAAGAAGTCAAGAAGGTAGGATGAGCAGGGGTATGTAGCATGAATTGGGAGAAGAGGAATGCATATAGGATATTGGTGGGAAGGCCTGAAGAAATAAGACCACTAGGAATATAAGATATAGGTGGGTGGAAAATATTAAACTGGACTTTAGGTTGGATTGGGTTGTATGGACTGGATTGAACTGGTTGAGGATAGGGACCAGTGGAAGGGCTCTTGTGAACTTGTTAATGAACCTTCAGGTTCCATTAAATGCTGGGAAGTTCTTGAGTAACTACATAATTGGCAGCTTCTCAAGAAGGGCTCAGCTCCATGTAGTTAGTTATGCACCCAATACTTGGTCTGTCATCCAAAGAATGCAGATTGAGGATGTTTCAGAACAAAGTGAGGATGACAATATTTGGATGTATGGAAAAGTAAGTAATAGTAGGATGGAGAGAATTATATAATTAGGATTTTCATAAATTTTACTCTTCACCAAATACATTACTGGACAGATCAAATCCAGAATGAGATGGATGGAGCATGTAGCACACATGGGAGCAATGAAAAATTTGTACAAAATTTATATTGGAAAACCTGAATGGAAGAAGAGATCAGTTAGGAAAGCTGTGTAAAGATGAGTTGATTATATTAAACTGGAGTTTACATAAATAGATTCTGAGGATATGGATGATTAATCTACCGTGGGGTATGGTCCTATGGCAGGCTACTGTCAACTTGGAAATGAATCTTTGGGTTCCATAAAATATGGCTCATTTTTTGACTAACTGAGAAGCTCTAACTTCTGAAGAGGACTCTAATTGATGGGGTCATTTAATTATATATAATTGGTGAATGTACTCAGATTTATAGTGGGAAGATAGAAACAGAAATATGTTTCCAGCATGCAATGAAGTTTTTTCTGGAGGTCAACCATGTCAATGTGGAATTAGTGCCCAGCATTTCAGAGACTGAAATGTCAGACGCCACCTCTACATTGACAGGGCTAATGGCTTAAGGAGACATCATTATGTACTGCTGCTGTGAAAATTCTAATTCATTTATGTTTCTAGCATGTTTTCTGATTTCAAAATTACATAATTTAGCCTATTTGAGCTAATTTTTATCAAGATTTGTAATGTATGGGTACGTGACATGAAGAAGTTCCTACTATTCTGTACTTCTGCAATGGTTTCTCTGGAAACTGTTACTATGTCCCTTGTGAGCTTTAAAGTGACTTGTCAGTCATTGAGTTCAGAAAAGTTTAACGTTTTGCTTCTAATAGTTTCTTTTTGAATGAGTCTAAGTCACATTACTTTCTGTATTATATTTAACCATGAACATATTGTGTAAAAGTTTTAGGATGATAATGTTTGATTAAGTTTTAGAATAGTAAAATTGGCATAATTCAGATTGGTTTTGTTATTTTTAGATAAAGGCCTTAGTTTTTGCTGCAATATGATGATTTTCTAATATACTGTATATCGCCACAGTCCAATATAAAAACTAAAATTGAAATTAGCTGGTTAGTAAACATGCTGTATTCTATGGCAACAAATAGCTGGACTCTGAATAAAGCAGAGAAATAATGTACTGAAATGGCACAAATGACATTTCTCTGAGCAGTGCTTTTTTATCCCTTATGTGCACACTGGCAGACTTTTCAGAAATTTGACACTGCACATCTGTCAGTGCATTGTATGTTTAGTACTTGAGGCTAAAAGAAAGCGGGAGAATACAAGCAAACATTTTTATAGAAAAGATGTGTTGCCTAAGGCCCATTGGTTTGAATAGTAAAGGAGAGAGTTTCTAGAATTAGAATATTCAACATCAACTTGGGGAATATAGTATGATCAATATGTGCAACGGATGCAAGCATATTGCCCACCTAGAACAGAAATGGAATATAGACCCCAAGGACAAAAAGGCTTGGGGAGTCGTAAGAATAGATGGAAGGACCATTACTGCACTTTACTTTGGAATAGGGAATGTAGTAACGAAATCTTATGAGGAGAACGATGAAGAACAAAAGATCTGAATTATTATAATTGGTACAATAGTTTTAGAACAGTACAGACTTTCAAATGGTTCAAAGTTAACATTAACAGATTTTTATATAAAAAGAAATTCAGGGCTTCTTGCAGAGTTTTTTTGCAGTTGCATTTAAAGAGACTTGAAAATGAGCTCTGCCATGCTGATGATGTTTAAAGAGTGCTGTTCATTGGAATAGCAGAAATGAAGGGCAGATATTGACAGTGATTTGAGAACATGTAACAGTATTTGTTACCATTAGAAGAAAGGTAGGGCTCTTAGAGGTGAATAATATTACAAAGTAGGAAATTTTTGCATAATGCATCAAAACAAAATATATTAATTAGGATGAAATGAATGAATATAAAATTCATATCCAGATTATAATTTTCAAATCCAAATTTGAAGAGATTCTGCACTCAGGATTACACTTTTGTAGAGTCTGTAAGTATTTCTTAGATGAAAATACTGCACCCCTGTTCTTCAGATCCACAAGAATTGGTCTGGAATGTGATATCAATATCATACATTATTTACATAATAGTATATTTACACAATAAAGTTTCTTTGGAATAATTAAATGTGTATGAAAATTTGATCCTAAACTAGAAGCTGCATTCTCATGGAAAAATAGGTTCTTGAAGGAAAAATTGCTACTTAAAGAACTGATACCTCTACTACATCATGAATATTGTGCAAAATTACCTCAAAATTTATTTCTGTGTGGCAAGTTTAATATATCTACACAATTGTAAATATTATTATTTATTTATTTATTTGAAAATCGATTCGTAGTTGATGGATATCAGTCTTACTGTAAGTAACAGTTTCCATGGTACAGCTCTTCAAAATATGTATTGTTAACATTCTCGTTACAATAATTAATTCTAATATTTTTAAGTATATGTTCATCTGTTTAGTTGTGTGTAAAGCTATAATTTAATTTGATACCTGGTTTTGTAACAAATTCGTTGTCTGATTCACGTTACATGAATTTAAATCCTTGCTAAACAGTGTGCCATTGTGTTTTTTTTATTTACTTTACATTCTTAAAATATGGCATTTAAAGCCCTAAACTTCCATTTAGTCAATTCAAAATTAGATTTCATTACTGGGGCATATCCAAGATTTTATACTTGAATTACATCATGATGATATCTTAATATTTCAACATATGATTCTAGTTACACCAGAGTAAGGTGAATACAGCTATTTAAGAAGTATAATAGAAGAATTAGGTACATGAAATGTATCATAGATTATGAGATAAAATTCTACAGTTAAGAGAAATTTTGTATAATGGTAATATAGGAGTAGAAACACATTAACTGTTCTTCAAAAACAAACTACTGTTATTAGCAGTGCCATCAGTTTCCAAACCTAAAACCTGAGATCCCCTCCAGTTGTTAAAATGTAAGCATAATGTGTAAATTACAAGTTTAATAGTTGTATTCTGCAGGAGACCTCAGAAAATTATTGCACACTTTATGAATTATTATTTTTATATACCATAGAACCTTTCACTGCTAGACAGAATTCAACTTCATATTTACTGTTTCTTAAACTTATATTTGATGACTATAATGAAAATGAGATTATGATGTGAATGTAAAAAGCATAAATAATCTCTTTACTTACTCCTATTTAAATGCTGTCTACTCAGACACATATTCATGTAAATTCAGTCATTCATTCATTCATTCATTCATGTGCACATCCAAACACAGCCAGTCTTTGTCATTACAATATTCAGTAAGTTGACTATATCAGTTAAGTATACATCTTAATAACTAAAATTAATATTGTTACAACAAACATATCGTTGTGGCATGAACACGGTTAATTATTTTTTAATTTCTTTGCATTTTATACAAAAATGTTTATGAATTTCAAGTAATGCTGTATTAATTCTGTCCAGTCTTTCATTTACTTTATACATATGTTCTTTTTCACAACTGAAATGGATACTCTTTGTTCCTAAAGCTGGGTATGTTGTTACTTTAAAGTGTTCTGAAATTAAGTGATGCCTCATCCTGGAGAAGCAAGAATTTGGGTATCAGACATGTCAGTTTTGTGTGATAAGCTGTCTGTTTTTAGCAGCCCTTGACTTTCCTTTACTGAAAGTTGTTCGGTTGTACACTGAAAAATTCAAATCTGCCTCCTCCTCTCTGTATAATACAAATTTCAGTATTTTCTGGGGACAAAAAATGGAAATCAGTTTTAACTTTCAGTGAACAGAACAGTACACTTAGATAAGTGATCATCAAGTGATTCCATGGTAGACAAATGTGGTCACAGTCATTCTGAAATACTGCCACCAGTTGTTTTCATGAATGCAAGTAAATCAAGATTTTATGATTATAAATTATAAGAAAATACAAATTTAGAAGTAGCTAAATTTAATGCATTTTGTTCCAGTTTTTTATATAATATTTTTGTACATATAACTAAATTTGTTTATACGTATCAAGTAATTGAATTTGTTTATGCATTTTGGGGCATCTACATCTAAAATATTGTTTAAAACTGTGTGGCATGGAAACATTTTTGTTCGTGAATGTGGCCATGGAAATTGTTGCTTGTGAACTGCTGATCTGGGTCAGCCATGTCACACTGAACAGGAAGTTTACATGCCTTCTCTATTGAAAAGCAGTGTCTGAACCCACAGTTGTTAATAGAAATTTATTAGAAAAGTGATTATGTATTTAATACTCTACTCCCATTTATACAGTGGTCCTCACAGAATTGCATATTCACCTTTAGCAATGTATAATTTCAGATCTCTTTCTTATCTTATGAAATTCAGTTCAAGTTTGGGATAGCAGTGGCATGCATTTTGGTTAGTGACATTGGCATAAAGGACACAGAAGTACAGCACAACCTTCCTTCAACAAAGAGACTGTGAAATACGTGTGAGACTCCCCACTCCCTACTACATATGCATAGTAGAAAAAGAAAAACAGTGTAGCAAAACAAGCAATAAAAATAGCAAATTTTAATTACCTGTAGAAACAGTTCTACATCATTGTTCATGAATAAGTTCCTTATTTTATACATGTATTATGCAGAGATTATATATTTACAGTGTTGTAGCATATTATAACCATAAGTGTTTAATAAATAATCACATTAGATTTGATCTGGATACTAAGGCTATGAAGTAACTACCAAAATATCCTTTACATTGGAGCCCTCCTCTTGTAATATTATTAAATGGGGAGATTTAGCTCAGAGGTGAAAATAAATACTGACACTGTGGATATGGTAATATTGTCTGACAAATGCTCCAGAATAAAAGTTTATCTGCTTCAGCTTATATTTACTGAAGTGTTTAGTAATCCGTTAATGTAAATATAACTAGCTTTGAGAGGCAATGTATGAAGTAAAATCACATTGTACCATTTTGAGTCACACTAGCTTGTCCCAGTTGCACAGCTTTACAGCTGTGATCGACTTTCAGTCAGCAGTGCACAGAACAGTAATCGAGTCATTGGTGTTTAATGTATAACTTAGATTTCTGGGAATTAGCTGCATCCTATGTTGAAACAGTTGCAATATTCTGGTGTAAATTGCAGTGTCCTCCAGGGGGGGGGTTGTAAAAATGTTGACTGTCATGTGCCGAAACATTTGGACAGCTTCAATGTATGATGTGGTTAAAGCCAAAGTACACATTAGATGCAGGATGTGAAAAAGTGGCAAGAATATTCTTCAGTCTCTTGCATTTGTTTATGAAAATAATTTGTCAGGAGAGTCTGGATCATTGCTGATGGCACTCTAAGCATGCAAGTTCTATTGCTGTTGTTTTAGAGATCTTTGCTGTCTCTCTATCAACAACTTAATTAACTACATAACAATCTGTGCTGATACTTATACTGTGGGCCTACTGATTCAAGAGATCTGCTCTGTTTGATTTATTGAATGTTAGCAATTGGAAACAGTGTGTGCCTTGACTGTACTCAATCTGTTGGTTCTGTTTCAGTGCCCAATGCTTCTGTTCCATATCATTCGATTTGATCCTGCCCTTTCTAGGACTACAGAGAAAGAAAAGGCCCCTCTTTCTGACTTTATCTTTTCCATTCTCCTCTTTCTCTTTTTCCTACTCACATTTCCTCCAGCTTACATCACCCATACAAATTCTGCACAAGTCCAGGAAACCCACTCATTCAGTCCCCGCAAAAAGAGATCTGCCCTTTAGAGGTCTATCTTTCTGTCTCACTTTCCACTGGCTATCATAAAATGAATAAAATGGAAGAATTCCTGCTGATCAGTGAACATCACTATCAGCAGGAGCCATTTGGATAAGTTGAAGATGGAGACAGCAAAGATCCCCTAAACCCTCACAATACAATCTACATTTGTATTGTCCCAGCACTCAGAAGCAAGACAGACTTAAATGCTGAACTGCCATGAAAGCCAGAAATGTTGTCATGACAACGGTTTAGAGGGTGTTGTGTGCAAAACATTGTGTTTTCTTAGAATATTAGATGATGAATGAACCCCAGAAGCTAATCCTGAGTGGACAGTAATGTTTTTGAAAGCTTACTATGGTGAAGTTAAATTAAGATTCTGTAATATCCACTGAACCTTAAGAAAATATGTCTTGCTTTTTCTCTGACATTCCGTTGCAAAAGAAACTCTAATGACAAAATTATTTATTTCCCATTAGTATGAAGAATGCATCTTGCAGAGGACTTTAATTTCTCCATGTTACCTTTCTCATCATGGCTTCATTAATGCCACAACTGGATCTCTTATGTTGATTTTACTCTAAGATTGTGTTTTTGTAATATTGTAAAAGGAGCCCCAGTTTAGGTCCCTAACTCTCAACACGGATTTATTTAATACATTTTTTGCAAAGAATTAACTATGCTATTTTGTAAACTGCTATTTCAGTTGTGAGTACTTAGTTAACTGTAACCACAATTGGCATGCCACTGCTCTTATGTGCTATTTAAAAACTACACATTTGAGGATTAAAGGATAAGAAAGGGTATTTTGTCATTTACAACTATAACAAATCCCAATATTTTACCCAATTTCCCACACAGAACATGAATTCGTATCTGCTTGGTTGATGTAGTTAAAGTGCTTCAGTTCCATGCAGTTTCCCTCTTGATTCTTGGCTGCACTACAGATTTGGAAGCTATACGTAGATGTGTAACATTCATTTCAGTTGTTTTGAGCCAGGAAACCACCCATGTATTGCCAGCAGTCTTAAAATATGGCTGTTATGTGATGTAGTCATAGCATAACTTACAAAAACTGACACTATTCAGTACTGTGTGCATCTGGTCACTTTTAATCTCTCAAATATTTTGTACAAAACAGAATCACATCTGCGTTATTCATCAACAAGCTGCCAATGAAGTAACATAACATATATTGCAAGTTGAGCTCTTAATTCACATGACACTGCACTTTTCTTTAATCTTGTTCGAGCCAGGCAGTTTCTGACGACTGCTTTTTTTCGAGTCCAGCTGAAGTGAAATGTTCCTGTTCTTTTCCATATTGAGCAGTTCCTGGAATAGTTCCTTCACATTGTGGTTTGTTTTGGCTGAAGTTTCCATGAAGTTGCATCCCCAGCGTGATGCCTCAGCCTCACCCTCTGTTGTTGCCACCTTGTGAATAAACGATATGAGATCAGTTGGGATTACTGAATATTTTGGACTTCCTTGTTCTGTTCATTTGAACTATTCACTGTGTAATATCTTCCATCATTATTCATTAAATTCCTACTCTAACTGCTTTGTTCCAGTAGAAGCAAAGATTGAAACAATTGTGTAAAGATTAGAATGAATAGGAAACAATGAATAAATGAATGAATGAATATGTATTCCAAGAAAGGTGGACAGATGTGACAAGAATTGTATTTTCCATCTAACATTAATTGTATAGCGACATCAACAGAAGCATGATATAGTGAATATGATTTTTAAATTAAATACTCATAACTTTGCATGTAATTACCTATCTTATTATTCAACATAGATTTAATCACATTTGTTTTTCTAACTAGTATTATTTTTAAAAAACTAAGTGCTACTTTTACATGGCATGTACAACATCTCTTTAGGTAAATGCTTGCTTCTTTTTATAGCTACATTAACTGCATGATTCTTATAATGATTTACCATACATAATTTTGATTGTGCTTTTATCTACTTAGTCTTGGATGGGTAGTGGACACAGTAAAGTAAAGGTATCCCTGTAACAGGCCATGGAGGCCCATAGGGTTGTGAGATGTTGAGGTTCCCACATTTTCTAGACAGTCGGCTCATACATGGCAGTAAAGTTGTCAGCCCTACATGCCGGCCGCCCTTAACCCCCAAGAGTATTCCTGGTACTCATTTCTGTTAGAGGCTGAGTCAACCCCAGGGCCATAGTGAAGCTGGAAGGATTAGGTCAATTGAAAAAAATCCACCTCATCGGGACTCGAACCCATGACCTTCTGGCTTGTAGCGTAGTGCCTCAACCTACTACGCTACTGGACACAATATGTGACTGAATTATTGTTAAACTTCGGAGAATAAATATCGATTTCTATAACAGTATAATTGTGATGTAAATATGTGTAGTTCAGAAATCGCAAGCTCTTGGGATGTTGTGAATGAAAAGTGTGGCTGACAGAATTATAATTTTGAAATACACTTTGAGGAGGAATGGTGAGTATGTGATAGTCGCTTAGAGGAGACTGAGGAGAATTATTAAAATTTACTGCAAGGGAACCTTGAACATAATTTAACTAGTCCTTCATTTTAAGTGCTAGACAATTCAGTTCAATTCACTTTTATTCGCCCTTTTTACTCAAACTACTGACATGGGATATGTCATTCACACACACACACACATATACACATATATATATATATCTTGTAACGTGTTTGCAATCCAGAAGAGTCACTGCTATGGAAACGCTAGAATAGACCGTTACAGAGGAGACAACAATTGCTCCATTGTAGTTCTAACAGGAGTCTCCATGGTTATAACAGAGGGTTCGTTGCCTAACAGCGGCCAAGGTTATAAAAGCCCAGCTTCGACGAGAAGTCAGTCTTCATCGAGCCAGCTAAGAAGCCAGTCGTGATCGAGCCATCTTGGGAGCCAGTCTTGGGATAACCGCCAGAAGAGATAGTCCAGCATCGCCGAGTTATTGTAAGCAGTGATTGTGACACTGCAGACGGGAATGATTGTAAAGTTTGTAAGACGAGCGAAGGAATAAACTCGCTATGCCAAACGACGGCGTGAACTTATTTGTAGCGTGACAGACAACCAAACACGCTACATACATTGCTCCCTTCTGAAGGTTGTTCGTCCCCGAACAGCCTCAAGGTTCTCCCTCGGTTTTGATTACGCGGTGTTTTGCTAGCAACTTCTGCATTCGGCCTTGGTGTCCTTCGCGAGTCTTGTTGCGCTGTTCCTCTTACCGCATCCGCCCCTCTCTTCAGTTGTGCTCGTCCCGAGCACCCACAAGGTCCAGAGTTTGTCGGTTGCCTTGTTTGACATTCATTCGTTCTCCAATCATTCTTGTTGGGGAGGCCGGTACTTCTATTACCGGTTCCTCCCATAAGGGCCGTTTCCCTTTTTCCGTTTTGGAGGGGGCCTACCCCTCCAAAATGTCCATTCCTTGTTTCCTCGTAATCCGACGGAAGATCCGGCTACCTGCTTCGCGATCTTCCTGACGACAATCTCGTAGAAGGCCGTCTTACAGGTATTTCTCCCTCCCAGGCGTGGTAGCTGTCCTAGTCTACGCCCTCCGATGGCGTTCGTAGTGGGGTCCTCCACTTGTTTGCTGACCCGTAGTCCCTGTTTCAGACATCTGTCCTTTATGCCGGTGCTGCATGCAGGGTACTTCCACCATCGTTCAGCATTAACCCCGATTGAGTATTTCTTTCCTAATTTTTCCTTGCGCCGTGTCGCACCTGCACGACTGGTGATAATCCTATCGCAGCCAATTCGTGCCACGGTTCACAATTCCCTTGGGTCGTCGATCTCCTGAAGATGTTACTCTTGCGCCATGCCACTGTCACACGGCGGGACATCTTCCTGCTGGCGGCGGCCAACTTCTTCCGCTGGCATCCGAAGGTTCCCTTGGAAGCTTCCTCCTTGGAGTCGTTTCTCCAACGTCGTGCCACTGTCGCGCGACGGGATGTCTTCCTGCTTGTGATGGCCAATTCCTTCTGGGGTTCGCCAGTTGCCCGCGTTGAATTCTTTGCTTTCTGGCGGCGGCGCTCCGCGGCCAGTTTCTGGTCTCTACGCCTTTTCTTCGGTTCTCCGACCGGTATTCTCAGGGCGTCTTCTACGGGGACTCCTCGATGCTCTGCCGCCTCAGGTTTCGTTTCTACGGAGGTCGGCTCTTCATCCGTTTCGGGCACTATTTTCTTGTGGGAAGTTCTCCTCTCTTCCCCCCAGGCTTTCCAATCGGCCATCAGCTCTTTGTGTCTGGCTTCCGCCTTTATTTGGTTAGATTTCACGTTGGCGTCAATTCTTGCCAACATTTCCATCATCTTTTCCATGTCCATGTTGTAGCAGTGAAATACTAGATGCACAACAATCTGTTACTGGCGTGTTTAAGTTCGTAACACTTCTGACACCAATGTAGCGTGTTTTGAGTTCGAATCTCGTTGATCACATGTGTAAGTTCTAATCCCACTTCTGACACCAATGTAGCGTGTTTGCTTGTCTGTCACGCTACAAATAAGTTCACGCCGTCGTTTGGCATAGCGAGTTTATTCCTTCGCTCGTCTTACACACTTTACAATCATTCCCGTCTGCAGTGTCACAATCACTGCTTACAATAACTCGGCGATGCTGGACTATCTCTTCTGGCGGTTATCCCAAGACTGGCTCCCAAGATGGCTCGATCACGACTGGCTTCTTAGCTGGCTCGATGAAGACTGACTTCTCGTCGAAGCTGGGATTTTATAACCTTGGCCGCTGTTAGGCAACGAACCCTCTGTTATAACCATGGAGACTCCTGTTAGAACTACAATGGAGCAATTGTTGTCTCCTCTGTAACGGTCTATTCTAGCGTTACCATAGCAGTGACTCTTCTGGATTGCAAACACGTTACAATATATATATATATATTATGGCAAGTCACGGTAGCCGAGTGGTACTGTCTTCACTCGCTTGGAAACCGGGATCGTGGGTTCGAATCTCACTCAGGGCATGGATGTTTGTGTGCATTTTTCTGTGTTCGTGTACAGGTAGAGGCCTTGCGATGAACTGATCACCTACCCAAGGAGTCCTACCGAATGTGTAAGATCTAGAAAAACCGAAGTGAACAGAGAAGTTCATGGCGGTAGGCCTAGGCCCACTGCGGCTGTAGTGCCAAGGAAAAAAAAAAAGGTATATATACATATATATATATATATACACTTCTTCATACATATAATACTACACAATAGAGATATAAATATTAGAAACAGACTAACTCAACTTAATTAATTAGCATGGCATATATGTCATGCACTGGTCTAGCTCAGTAATTGGGAAGCAAGAAAGAAGTGTATAGCATGGTCTTCTGGGTTGTGACACTGTTTACTAACTGTCATAGACTAGAATTTTTACAATAATAAAATCTTTAAATCTCAAGAAATGGGGAATAAGGATAAATTAAATTTAGCTCCAACTCAGGATTCTGAAGTGATCAATGTTTTTCCATGAGTTGTAATAACAGCACTTGGTACTTCTGTCTTTAACCCTGCATGAATAAAGAGGCAAGTTGAACTTAAGTGAAAAATCATATGAACTAATGTTTTCATTGTGTAGAATTTGTGCACATGTGGAATTTGAATGCCTGCAAGTTCTTAAAACACTGTCTCAGAATTTCTTCCATAATCAGTTTCCAATTACACTAAACTCTCCATCATCTGGCATATAAGGGGATAAGGTTTACTGGTTACACTAATCTGCCAGTTGCATGGGGAGAACTATTACAGAAACCCGACACAAAATCAAAACAGCATGTTTTCATTTTAGTTCTTGCATAGGAATCATCATAGCTGACATAGCAGATTGATGGATGAAAGATTTTGGGTACATGTACTGTAACACACAAACACAGTTGACCTCTACTGCAATGGCACGTGGATAAGGGATGATGATGATGATGATGATGATGATGATGATGGATAGTGCTTCAAGTGGCAGCCGGGAGAATTACCATATGGTAGGTGAACATATGTGCATTGAAAATATGTTTTTAAATAATGTAATAGAAACTAAATATTCTCTAAAATTATTATTGTGTAATGGTCACAAATATATATTTTCTTTTATTGCAATTAAATATACATGATCTTGATCTAAAGTAACTGACCTCTCTGTTTTCTGTTTCATCACACTTATTGCCAACAAGCATGACAGGAATGGTGGCAAGATCAGCTCCCTTCATCTCCCGTATGACATCCCAGATTGGCCTCAGTTCTTCCAGACTCTGGCGAGACGTGACAGAGTACACGAGTATGAAAGCATGACCCTTGGATATGGACAACCTCTGCATGGCAGGAAACTGGTGTGACCCTGTGGTGTCTGTGATTTGCAGTGTGCAGATGTTCTTGTTACAGCTGATCACCTGTGGATAGCACAATGCCTCCTTTATTGAGCTTTTTCAATCGAATCCCAATGAGGTCATTGGATTTCTTTTTCAATTTACCTAATCCTTCAGCCTCTAACAGAAATGAGTACCAGGAATATTCTTGGAATGTTCTTGTGGGGAATGGACGGCCTGCACATAGGGCTGACAACCTTACCACCAACTGTGAGCTGATCGTCTAGAACAGGGATCTCCAACCTTTTCGAACCGTGGGCCACATTAGGTAATTCAGCACTTTCAACGGGCCGGATAAAACGAGAAATTAATAACTCTAGGTATATGAGTTTTATTGAAAGCACAGAATTTCATAAACTAAATACAAAGTACATGAGAATAAATTATCGTATATTAATGACAACAGACAGTAGTAGCAAATGCACATATTTTAATCACAAATTATAATAAAACAATTCATGTGAATGATGGAACTCTTTTTGCATTCTTAAAATCTGATTAAATTGAGGTTCAAATTTTGAAATGCTAATCACAAGTAGCGACTTTAAATGTTCATCGTGATAAATTTTCCCTGTATTTCGACTTGATGTACTTCATCTGGGAAAAAAGTTTGTTCACACAGATGTGTCGTCCCAAAAATGAAGATAAATTTACAAGCAAATTTCTTTAAATTTGGAAATTGCTCAGAGTTCAGAAATTTATAAAACTCAATCAAATTCCCTTCCTTGTATTTGTCTTTAATATGATAATTTTCCTGAAGTTCAATAATTTCCATTTGAATTTGACTTGGGACATCTGCAGCATCACAGTCAAACGGATTTTGAAACAATCTAATTTCCTGAGCACTGGAATCCAAATCAGCAAATCGCTTCCGAAATTGTTCTTTCAAATCTAAAATGACTAAATTTGCAAACGAGGAAGGAAATTCTGCTTCACCCTTTTTATGCAACTCTGCACAGTATAGCACATGAACAAAGTTAAAATTTTTCACTTGCCTTTCCAGAAGTATCAACTTTGCTCTGAATGCCTTGATAAGTGCAAATAAATCACAGACTAAGTTATTTTCACCCTGCAATTTTAAATTCAAATGGTTCATATGGTTCACCAGATCAGCAAAACTGCTAATTTCCAAAGCCACTTGGTATCTGATAAAAGTGGTTCGTGATGGTTTTTCTCGGTAAGAAATATATCAGTTTCATTCCTGAGCTGAAAGAAGCGCGAAAGAACTTTTCCACAGCTAAGCCATCGAACTGCAGTATAATATGTCAGGTCAATAAGCTCGGAATCACATTTACCAGTACTCATTGGAAAATTAGTTCAATTGGCGCATTTCTGCACAATTCTTTCACGGGCTGGATAAAATCACATTGTGGGCCGTAGTTTGGAGACCCTTGGTCTAGAAAGTGTGGGAACCTCAATATCTCACAACCTTACGGGTCTCCACGGCTTGTTACAGGGATACCTTTACTTACTTTTTAGTGGGTGGGTATCAGGTCAAAGGTTGCAGACATTTACTAAGTTGCATAGCAGTCCCTGTTATCACATCTGTTATTCAACATTGCTACCATGTGCAACATAATTGATGGAATGACTGGGATCATTCACAGAGGTCTTGCATTGTGAATTATTGTAATCCTTCTAAATTTGATGAAGCAGTTCCTGATTTACAGGATGGAAATATGTGGAAAATAACTTGTGAAATAATGCCAGAATGTAGCTCTAAATATGAGAACAGTCATGAAAACGAAAAGAATTAAGATATGAATAATAACGAATTTGAGGTGAAAGTGCCAAATACAGGATGCCAAAAGAAAGATTTTTTAATTATGAAAAACTATCTATCTATTTATCAAATTTGAGAACATGGAGGTAGTGACATCTGTGATTGTTATTAGAATAGTAACAGTATATGCATTTTCTGTTTATCTTTCAGCTTTATGAAGCCAGGAACTCAGTCAGTGTAGTGGCTAGTCTATGGTCAGATGATCAGGGGATTGCGGTTCAATTATAAACAGGAACAAAGAATTATTTCTTCTTCACAGGGTCCTTGCCACCTCTGGAGGCCATCCAGCCTCTTTTCCAGATGGTAAAGAGGTCAGGACATGAAGCTGACAAATGACCTCAATTTTATTGTGCTTAATTAAGTACAGGGGTAACTTTACCTTTACATTTGCCTATTTTTCAGTAAGCCTCTAACTTACAAGAGTCAAATTCATCTCCAACCTATTTGTGTGGTTAGTGCAATTCTGTATAAACATTAATATTGTAAATCTCAGAATTGCTCATTGCTCTGTACTCCTATAAAATTGGAGAAGTACCCATAATAGAAGGCGACTATAAATTTAAAATAAAGATGCTACTGTGCCAAGGAGTTTCGTGATTTAGTAATTAATTATACACACATTGAATTGTATTTACTACTCATGTACATGTGGGCATTCTACATCGCCACATATGGGAAGTGAAAGTTTCTGTTTGTATGTGATATTGTTTCTGCAAATTCTCTTCCTCTTAGTTTAATAATCTGACAAATAGTCATTTGAACGTAATTCAATCTATTAGAACTATCCACTGTGTACTGTTTTGTAATGCCTTATGACACCAGTAAATATAAAACCTCAAAGAACATATCCATCCCTTACAAACAAAAGTAGTATACCCTATAAATAAAATCTGAAACAGCTAGATTCTTAAATGAACACAAGTTAACAACAAAAGCGGCCTCCGTAGTCTAGAGGTAACGTTCCCACCACACGACTTGTAGTAGGCGGGTTCAAATACCCGGCGGGGGTCGTCGAATTTTTAAGGGCGGAAAAATTCAGGGAACAAGTCCTCCGGGAGGGACTTTAAGCCGTGGGTCCCGTGTCATAGCTTTACGGCACGTGAAAGAACCTCATATCTCCAAAGGAGGTCACTGAGCCAAATTACAGACGTTTCCCGCCCAACAGCAGTCTCTAATACCTCTGGTAGATGGGGAAAGCATTATAGATACCTCTCAGCTAGTAGAGCCGGTCTCGCTGGCTGGGCGGGACTGATGGTAAGCACCAGTACGGGTAGGATATAGAGGGAAGCACAGTGGACCAATACAGGTCTAAGTGCATGGGGAAACCCACCCTCTCCAATAACTAACTAACTAACTAAGTTAACAACAACAGGAATACTGGACGATGTTTTGCAATAAAAGTACACATCACCAAAGCTGCAGTAAGATAATAAGATACTGAAACATTAATGTATACAATATTTACAACCAAATATACTATGTAACAATAAGTTATGTTACATAAAGTACATGAATATGAATCAGGGAATAAAGCTCAAAATAATATACCATGAGAAGTGTGAACCAAAGCTAGAACAATGTCCTGAGTGACTGAATACTTTACAATTTCATACATGTGATTTTATAATTTTTATATGTGTATAAGCTGATGAATTTTAAGTTCAACTGCAAAGTCTAATTTGCCCTGAATATGTGCGTATACACATATAGATAGTAAGCCGACAGCATACTTATTTTTACATAGCCTTGAGATAAACAGAAAGGTTGAAACATAAGGTTAGAAGTAAGTAGACTGTACTTAATTTATAATAATTTTATAGAAATATTGGTGGTGTATGATGGTGTATAAATATATATGACTGAACATCCTGAAGTAGAATATCGTTATTGTAAAGAATGAATGATTACTTGGCGGTATGTGTCTTCAATGGTGGGGATGTATGATTCTCGAAATGTCCCCTTCACAAACCGAAGCACCAAGGAGCTCTTCCCTACACCACCTGCTCCAAACACCACAACGCGATAGTCGTTGGACTGTTCCGGCATTCTCACACTGCAGCTAGTAGCACTTACAGCGACTGCAACATAAAACAGTACAGTCTGAATAACAAGTTACAGATGCTATCAAATTGATGTACTTTGAATTCATTTATTGTTATACAGGTGGAGGTATTTATGAGTCAATCTGGTATTAAGAGGTAATGGGGTTGTACTCTTAACTGTCTGCCATGATTCATCCAGGTTGAAAATTGTTGGTAAGAACTTAAATGTGAAACACTAAAATGCTTGAAGCTTTGTAACAGAAGAGACTCAGACATATAATGGTAGTGCACTTCTCACATAGAATTATCTATCTGAGAATCTCCTAAATTTTGGCTATTGTTTTGTGGAACATACGTATATTGTGTGAGATCTGGAATTATCATGGCAGTACTGTATTCTGAAATGTAGTCTGGTGGACAGGTACTGATATTTTGGAAATAAATATAATGTTAACATGATATTTTTAATTCCTCCTTCAGAACGTGCTTGTTAAGCGTGCATGATATGCTTTCAAAATCGTTTTTATATTTGAGAGGAATCTTCTGATTACATCTGGACTAAGATAACGTGCAATGGATCCTTTCAACTAAAGCTTTTTAAATGCTAGTTTTCGTATCTGACTGAAGTAACCCACTCATTATGTCCATTGAGCAAAGTCATCCCTTCGGAACCAGCAGTCATTCTGTCAAGAAATTCCCTGATTTTTAGGGAACCCATAGGTTCAGTACCACATTCACGAGAGCCCACCACTTGTCTCTGTCCTTAGCCCGCTGGATTCAGTCCACACCCTTAAATACTATTTCTCTCGCTATCTCTATAGAGATGGGCCCTTATTAAGAGGATAATAGTTACACAGCTGCAAAGAAAGTCCACCCAGTCTCTTCCCTTCAGGTTTTGTTATTAAAATTGTGTAGCATTTTCCACTTTCCTTTGCATGGTGCCTGTCCTGACTGTCTTAGGCTGCTTGATTTTGTAACCTGATAGTATGTGAAGAAGAGTGCAAGTTTATATTAATATATTTTAACGTTAATTATTGAAAGGTGATATTTATTTTCAGGAAGTAACAGCACCAAGAAGTCAGGAGAGTACATGCTGGAATTCAGTACATTAAACAAAAGGAAATGACTAACAAATTGTGTAGTTTAAATTGTTTCTTGAAGTGTTGGTAGTTGGCTGAACAAGAAATCCTACACTTCTACTTAAGGATTTTCTAACCAGTATGAACTGGTACACATACCAACTTTTGTTGACATGCAGTTTCAGTGAATACTTGCCGTTGTTGAGCTGAGAATTATCACTGTATTATGGACCTGAGAAAGAGTGATGGCAGCAAAGAGAAAATTATATAACGTGGAACTACGTAATTTGTAATATTCACCAAACATTATAAAGGTAAAGTAAAAGTAAAGTTGTACCTGTCTCTAATTAAGCATGAAGATAATTTTGGGATCGAGGTATAGCTCCACACTTTCTTGACATAGGCATTAGATGAAGTTTAATGGTGAGCTTCAGGACCTGGCCGATTTTCTCCCGGAAAATACCCCATATTATCCATTGTATAGAAAGTTGGATGGCTCCCAGAGCCTGTCTGGACGCTGTGGAAATTTCCTGCCGGAAATCAAACCCCGATTCCTCGGTTGTAGAGCCCCTTAGGCTACTCGCTGTAGGGATTGAGCTACCCCGGCGCTTCATTAAATGTTGTAAGGGTGATTAAATCAAGTATCAAGGAACACTGGATACTGTTTATTGAGCTGGCAGGAAACCAACCAGTCGCTCGAATTCTGTACCAGACAGTAAGTAGGCCGTGGAGGTGGTGGGGGTTTGCACTGCTTATATATTGGTGTATCTGAGCTTATCGATGAAACACGTGGTTTCGTATGATCCCACTTAACTAATCGTATTATCAAGCAGTAGTTCGTAACGCTGCCTATGCTTACAAGATATGATCTCATATGAAACGATAATTCATGTTGTAGATACAAGTTATGATTTGGCGAGCAACTTTTGTATTCAGATGAAGTAGAATCCTGTCTGAGATAATAGACCTGAGGGGTTTTCAAATTTGTATCCGTCCATCTGATGCCGTGCAGGAGCAGTCCGTTGAAAGGAACACATTTCTATTCAAATCTCAAAATTCTCTGTTATAACAGCGTTCCCTTTGGCCCAACCATGAGAAAGTGGATCATGTAACAGAGTAAAAAGCTTAATAAATAACCGTTAAGTCAAACAATGAAGATATTGTGACGGGCTTTTGTGAACACGATATCTTCATATTCCACAAATGGCGGAACTTCTTGGCGGTCTGAGTGACTATTGGCTTCTGCAAACGACATCTAGAGCTGGTTACCATTCTGACATCGGAAACTTTTGCATTCTGTTGCAGTATAGTTAGAGGACATGCTCCAAATTTGCATTTAGTTACTATGAAAACAGGTATGAGAAAGATATTACTATCTCAATAGCTTTATAATAGCAATACCAATTGGATGTAACTTTGCACACCTTACAATTACGTGTAGTATGTACTCGTATCTATGAGCGTAATTGGAAACGTAGCTTTTAACCTGTCGTACAATTTTATGAGCGTAGACGTAATTGAAAATGCAACCTTTAACATGTAGTATAAATTTATATTTGTAAGCATAACTGAGGGAAATGCGACGTTCAGCCTGTATAATTGCAGGCCTACCGATGTGTTCTTCCCAGAATTTCTTGTTAGCCTACTTTTTCTTATTTTGAAAGAATGAAAGTAGGCTAATTTTTTGGAAATAAAACTTGTGGACAGACAGACTGATACAACTCACTATGCGTTCATTTGAGGCACTTATTGCAAGCAGCGCGTAAACATGCAGTTTGTACATACACATAAATCGATTTCACGGGAAATTAGGTACTCTGATGCGCCTTGTGTTAATCGAGTGTGAAATATTGTGCAGTCAGTCCTCACGAGTGTAATGATATATCTAGACTGATCTGCTTAAATGTTCATATCTACACATCGCTAATTTGTTTTTTTTAGACTGTGATATGCAGCAGATGTAACATATAAACTGAAATGTATAATAGACCTATAAGCTATTTACAACCATTAGCTCTTGATCGAGGACACTGCCGTTTACTCATTCAGTGTGTATTTGTAGCTCAGGTTTTTGCAGAGCAAATGCAATTCTGAAATATTTTTTCCCCAAATATGTGGCAATCGTGCATGGGGACGCGGTAGCGTAGTTGGTTGAGGCACTATACTACAAGCCGAAAGGTCGCGGGATCGAATCCCGATGAGGTGGATTTTTTCAATTGACCTAATCCTTCCAGCCCCACTAATTTCCTGTTGTCGACTCAGCGTAAGGCTGACAACCTCACCGCCATCGGTGAGGCGATTGTCTAGAACAGCTATGTCAAACATGAGGCCCTCATAGCCACAAAGTGCGGCCCCTCAACTTTTAGAGCTAATTGATATTAAAATGAATATTAAAATTTTAGTAGAAATATTTTTTTTGTAAAGACAATTTTCCAACAGATCAGAAGACAAGAAGTCTCACGCAGACATAAATTAGCTGGCTGCAGGAAATTCAATGTTTTGCTATTTCTAACATAATTTCTTGTGTAATCTCTCTTTTTACATACTGAAAAGCTGTTTGATACTTGTCAAAAATGGCATTCTCTTGCTTTTTAAAACTGTAAGATATTGACTTTAGGTAATTATATTGAAATTATTCCTAAATAATAAATAGAATTAAATTTCCTTCTATCAAAATCTAATGTATATTTCTATTTTGAAGTGCGGCCCTGGACTATTATTTATAGGGCTGAGGTGGCCCTCTGTACAAGTTGAGTTTGACATGCCTGGTCTAGAACGTCTAGAAAGTGTGGGAACCTCGATGTCTCACAACCCTATGGGCCTTCATGGCCAGTTACAGGGACAGCTTTCCCTTACATTTACCCTACTTTTAGAGCTGGCCCTTCTCGGCAGATTGTGCTGTGGGTTTAGTCGAGTCCGCTGAGATAAGGATCTCAGGGTGCGTGCATGTATGTATATGTGTGTGGAGGGGAGAGGGAATGCAGAGGTCTTTGTTACAGTACGTCACCCTTCCTTCCTTCCACAATATACTGTAGTTGCAACCACTGCCCCATATTTATTATCAGATTTCTTTTAATGAATCCTGTGGTTAAAGGAAATAAATAAATACGTAAATACACGAATAAAGGAAGAAATGAAAGGGAAGAAAATAATACTTGGCAAAGAAAGTGAGGAATTTTCCTCGAAATAATTACGACACTCAGAATGGTATAAATACGCGAGTAACTGAAGAGGAGCTGCAAGATGGCCACTCGGCGCCTCTACAGCGAAACTCTGCAGTGGGAGCTGACTTTAGCATTCTCGGGCTCAGAGATTTTTCTTGCGTCTCTGGTATAACTTTGATTTCAATGCAGAAAAGTGAGTTGAAGTAGTATTCTTGGTTGGCCGTTGACCTGCGAAGGTCGACCCTGTTCCGTACTTCTGTACGCATGCGACATGCGCCAGTGACGTAATCACAGCCATCCACTTGCTTGCCGATCAATTGAAGTCCAGGCCATGACGTCACAATATATATATACAGAGGAAAATGTGCTGTATTAAAATATGACGTGCGCTTTCCTGGAAAGTTCCTAATTCTGAATCCTATTCTATCACGATAAGCCGGGCAGTGACGTCACAAGGTGCCACAGCTTGGCGCGGAGCCACAGGGCCAGTTCCTTGTAACGCCATGTGCGTTATTTGGTAGATGAAGTGACACTGAAACATATTCCTTTATGTGTTTCCTACAGTTTCCGTCGCAAATCAGCATTCCACCATTGCTTCACACTCAACTAACACTGCCTTCCGAGGTGTGCGAGGGCTTTAACCGGGTAGCAAATTGTCATGTCCCTGGTATAAAAATACTCTAGGCTTTGTCTTTCACCTCAGCCCCGGCAAATCGCTGATAACTCATGAAGTTAGTTCTTAAGGGCATAAAAATAGTCCAATAATATGCAATAAACGTTTTAAGTTGGTTATTTAACGACTCTGTCAGTATAGAGAATATGTAGAATTGGATGATGGAATAATTGATGAATATGGAGCAGTTGGTGGAATGGCAATTGGCAGGGGATAGATAAGTATTAGAAGAAAACTTGCGCAAATGCCACTTCATAAATTCTACTCCTTGTTGAAAAATATCGTCTTCTGGGATGTGACGCCGTGTATATATTGTGTTAACCAACGTTTCGCGGGAACGTATCGCCTCCATCTACAGGGTATAAGAAATCCGCCAGCGAGAAACCAGCATGAGCAGGTGGCCGCGCTATGGCCTTGAGGTCGGCTCAGCCTCTAACAGAAATGAGTACCAGCAATCATCCTGGGCGGTAAAGAGTGGCCGGCGCGTAAAGCTGACAATCCCACCGCCATCTGTGAGCCGACTGTCTAAAAAATATGGAAGCCTCGACGCCTCACAATCCTATGGGCCTTCGTGGCATGTTACAGAGATAGTTTTACCTTTTTACCCCGTCCTACATTTATATTTTCCCCTCCTTTCGCCTGCATTAACAAAGTGAATCAAGTTATATTTTGATCTTTCGGATGTCACAGCCGCTTACGCAGAAATGCAACTTTGTAACTTTGTGAAACATACTACGGCCTGAGAATGACGCAGTATATGCATAGCTAAACAATACACCTTCATAGATATAACCGTCTTGTATTATATGTGTATATATATATTACCATTTGCACTTCAATTCGCCCATTTATTTGTTGGATTTGTGTAAGCCACGATCAAAGCTTTACTTACATAACAGTGTTCTGCAAATAAACATCCACTATGCAAAATTTCACTTTTTATACATTGCCTTCACTTACATTCAGATCACAGGGAATTAAGCTAAGTATTTAAGTAAAGATTTTAGCTTACGAATTATTAATATCAAGGACCAGAACCTGCATTGCTGGGTCTATGTAACTGATTGCCGTAGTAGACCGCTTTTCTGACATGCACAATGTTGCGTGTTTCTCGTCTTGTTGTTCAAAGTGCGTGATGCTGTTATTTAGTCCGCAGTATTTAGTCATGGCTCGCTAGAATTTCTGTCCAAATGGTTTTCCCCTGACGTCATTTGGTCGGGAAGCATGAAAGCATTGAAACGCCGAGTTGAATTATTGGCTCGCATCGAGCTTATTATTATTATTATTATTGCTCTACAGTCCTTTCTTGGGCCTTGACCGTTTTCCGATTTCAGTCGGTAGAATTCCTTGGACGGAGGATCAGCCCATCGCAAGGCCTCTAGGTATACACAAACACAGAATAGACGCACACAATACAGACGTCTATGCCTCGAGTGGGATTCGAAACCACGATCCCAGCGTTCAAGAGTTCATGCCTTAGACCGCGCGGCCACTGTGACCGGATCCCAGGCGATACAATACCTAAAAATGAGAATATGTACGAAATGTCGTAGCTAATTAAGTAACTAGCTCCATGTAACAGAGTCCTTCAGAAGCCAATGGTTGCTCAGCTAGTAAACAAACTCCGCACCTTGTATTGAACCCGAAGATTTATTACCATGCCTACAAGAGCCCGCCAGTGGAGTACACTCTGAATCAGATGAATCCAGTCCACGAACTCCCACCCAATGTGATATTATTTCTTGATCTAGATCTTCCATACATAGACTCCTTCATTAAGGCTTTAAGATAAAACTGTTTCATGCATTTCACTCTCCCACCTACACATAAGTTCTCTATGACTAAAACATTTAGTGGAATTCACAGCGTCCTTTTGCGTGCTACACTCCCACTACATCGCCTCCGATAGTATTGTCCTAATAATACTCGTATTTGGTGGAAAGGACAAAGTATGATTCTCCTCATTACACGATTTTCTCCGGCCTCCTGTTACGTCATCTTGGCTCTCTTCTCAGCACCCAGTTTTCAGACATTCTCAATCTACCATATGTTCCTGTCTTAGGGAGTAGTGTAAGCGGCCTCCGTAGTCTAGAGGTAACGTTCCCACCTCATGACTCGTGGTACGCGGGTTCAAACCCGGCGGAGGTCGTAGAATTTTTAAGGGCGGAAAAATTCAGGGAACAAGTCCTCTGGAAGCTGTGTGTCCCGTGTCTTAACTTTACGGCACGTAAAAGAACCTCATGTCCCCAAAGGGGATCACTGAGCCAAATTCCAGGACGTTTCCCGCCCAACAATAGCCTCTAAGGCCTCTGATAGATGGGGGAAGCATTATAGACACCGCTAAGCAAGTGGCCGAACTCGCTTGCTCGGCGGGACTGATGGTAAGCACCATTTATCGGTAGGGTAAAGAGACTGGTAGAATATCATAGAGGGAAGCACAATAGATCAAACTGGTCGCGGTGCATGGGGAAACCCACCCTCTCTAAATAACTAACTAGGGAGTAGTGTGGGAGATACATTTAATACATTAAGGAACGAAGGTCGATAGATCAAAATTATCCTCGTATGTTTACATCGAGACGGGAATTTACATTCTGAAATTAGAATACGTTTTAAAATTCCAGTCTCCTTTGGTATAAATTACTCTTGATACTACAATAGAATCAAAATATTCTTATAATGACAGTCCACTCTAAGAAACAAACGAATGCCACATGTAAGCTGGGAGTAAAATATTTAGTTCTTAAACATTGAAACAGGCGGTTCAAATATCTAGGGTCTTCCATTGCACCAAAGAGTAAATAACGTCTTGTTAATACTCGTAGTTTGTTTGACCTCAGTTTTTAGTTTATCATTTAACGAGGCTGTGAGTATCTTCCGCGAATATTGTTAATGTGTGTGCAACAGTTGGTGAAATTGGAATTGGCAGGGGAGAAAACCCACACCAACGTCACTTTGTCTACCACAAATCCCACAAGACCCAACCTGAAATTGAACCGAGTCCGCCACGGTGGGAAGTTTACGACTAACCGCTTCAGCTATCGCACGGCCCGATTTGCCTTAAATGTCTGTGCAATTAATGCAATTAATGATATGGTTGTAATAAACGTATTACCATAAACTGCTGAATACAATGCGTCGTCTTCATTGCTCAGACATATGTAGAACACCAAATAAGAATAGAGAACCTTTTTGCCAGTCTGTGGTTTCATTCCTGATTCTAAAACTGAATGCAGCTATTGGTTATCATGCCTTTATAGCCTTTCAAAAACACGCAGAAAAGAGAAACCTTCTTCCTGCGGTCTGTGTCACTGCCAGTGGATGAACTTGAACTCTATCGGAAAAGAGGACTTGTGTGGGCGGCACGTAAGCTCTCTCTGTCACCAGGTGGTGGCCTAAAATGTGAATATTTCTTTAACCTTAGGCGTTCGGAGACCGGTTAGCTGAGTCAGCTACGGAGTGGACGACCGATATGCACATCACAAGCCATTATAACGATTAAAAAATTAACACAAAGCAATATTTCGCTCGGTCATCTCAGGAGTTTGCTTTCCGGGCTAGGCTACGGAGGTATGGGGGTTCTATTTCGAACATGGCCAGAGATATCTCTCTTCTCAGCGTCTAGACTCCTTCTAGGGCATACGCAGTCTCCTATCCAATGAGTACCGAGGGTAAAGCATAGAGGAAGTGGAGCTGAGTACTCATTTCCGTCGAGTTCTGAAGTTAGAATGCATAAAGCTGTACCTCAAACCCCATACGTCCCCACAGTGTGGTGCTCAATTAACCACAAGGACAATTTATCCTTATTTTATACAAGTATGTGGCGTGAGAACTCCGGATTTAACTTCTGATAAAAGTCTTTCAGTGCCTTCCCAAGTCGGTTCTTTTAATTTTGTTTGCTTTTTAACTTGCTAGCTAAAGTCGTGTCAACGAAAGAATCGACATTGATAGTGGGTATTATAGTCGACCACATGATACACCAGTCTACCTATACTGTATGGTCTTTAGAAGAGGACAAGTGGTAGAAAGATGGAAAGCACATCCATCAATGTAGTCATTAGGCACATGAGTAGGGGGAATTCTGTGTTCGTTCTTTCGTTGACTCATCTACAGCTAACTATCTTATGACACTGTGCCACCGTCTGTCTGACCGAGGTTTTTCATGATTTTCAATCAGTCTCTCCAGACAAATGTCAGGATCCACCACAATCGCTTCTCTCTACATCCAATCCAATGCATTATTCACCGATCATCGCATCATGCGATGCTACATAACATAGACAGGCTGTTTATGCAAACTACACATGGCATTCTGACGACCAAACTCGCTTTATATTATGGGTCCCAGTCAAATATTATAACGATAATTGCTCTTTTCGTGACTCAGTGTAGTTTGGTAGGTTGGTAATAATGTTTGGGGGGAACCTGCTGCCTCTATTTCCTGTTTAAATAAATACGGTACAAGCCTTAGAGACGAAGGAAGCTGGTTCCTTTGGAACGCTGATCAGACTACATTGCGTCCTATCCCAGGAGATGGTAATCTTCAACTCACCGCCACGGTATCATTAAATTTCTCAGATATTATAATGCAGTAAATAATTCCAAAGACAATGAACTCTTCCTCCGAACTGTCAGTACAACTGTAGAGTCCAATATTTCTTTCCTGAAAGGAACGTTACCTACTGGCAACCTTTGTAAATAAAATTTCCCCTTTTAGCAATGAATCACGAGTCATTTAAATTGTTTCAGTCTCTATTGTTACTGCTGTAATGTACCTTAAGGCGTATGTTTTTTTTCTGAAAAGCATTAAACACAACAGAAAATAATAATACAGTAACTAAGTTGCTATTAATTTGAAGCAGCACGCAGATACTCAAGCTGAAAATTAGTTATTTCTCTGTAAGATTTGAGGCTTTCACGGCGGTGACTATGAAGAAAGCAGTCTTCTGGGATTTGGTACCGTGTATATGTGGTGTTAACCGACGTTTCGGAGATGGAGGCGATACGTTCCTCCGAAACGTCGGCAGACTTTCCACAGATTGCATGGCGTTACATCCTAGAAGATAGAACTCTTCGTACTATAGGGTGGGGCGCAGAAACTTCCGCGACTGCTGCGTTCGCCGAGCCTATCCCCACTTTTCTGCGACCTCCCTTCCCATCACAATGCGTCTTCGCAAAAAGGAAGTTTCTGCGCCCCACCCTGTATAACTATTCCTTTTATTTCTTGCCTTTCTTGTACTTTTTCCAAAGTTTAAATCTCTCACATGTGATTTTCATCTCATTATTTCAGTCCAGTCCCTCGAAGTAGTTCTGCATTCTACATTAGAATATCCCTCCCCCACTCATTCATCACCCTTTTTTCTAGCTTAAGCGCACAATTTTTTTTTTTTTTTACAAAGGACTGACCCGAGATGCCTCTTCCACTCCTTGGAGGCAAACTGGAGATAATGAAGTTTAGCTTAAGAAGAAAAACCTTTCACAGGGCGTCGATTGGCAGGTTACTTAATGACTGGTAGCGAAGTGTTAGTGATGACGTGAAGGAGAATAGAAACCTTGAGTGAATGGGGGGGGGGAGGAAGAATCTCGAAAAAAACCTGACGCAGTGCAGCATTTTTCTATAACACTTTATAACTATGCGATTATAGTGCACTTCCATATTCGGCCTCTTATTGTATATAGGAGCTACTATCCCTGCTATCGACGAGCATGTGAAATCACTCACAGACGCTATGCCATCTATCGATCACCCTGTGTAACTGTTTTTTCAATTACAAACCACTGAAAAGTCACACAATTTATCTTAGGTACCTACTTACCAAATTATAAAAACATATTTTCTCCTGCTATAATGTTTTGTAACACTATGCCCGTGTGGAGTCGGGTTCGAATACCTCCGCCATATCTATGCGAGTAGCAGGAGGCCATAAAAAGGGAACCCAGTGCCTGGGACTATAACTGGGTCGACCTGTTCCTGGGGATATAAATACAGGAACCTTGTCCTTCAAGCTGGGGAAGTCTCGAATCTGAGACAGTCAAATAATGTCATGAGCTCAGCAGGACTAGGACCGAAGAATGACTGCGCTGACGAGGGGCAGCAGTAATTGTAAATGACAGACCCGTCCTCTCGTCAGAGAGACCCTCTCACATCAACAAACTCGCAACTGTCTGACAGTAACAAAATCTAGTCTTGAGCCTTAGATGGAGCTTGATACCTGGTCGACTGACCGTCGGTCGTAATATAACTTTGATTTTGACTTGTAACAGTAGGTGAAAGCTTTGACATCACGCAATTTTGAGTTATCGTAGCAACGAATTTTATAGAGTTAACACGTTGCATGGATGTAAGTTACGTAGTAGGTCAAAAACGAGAAGACAGTTTCGTTTCATTGTCAGTATTTTCTGCATGCTGTTGTGTATCATGTAACAAAGGTATGTTTACAGGCTGTAAACAGAAGAATTGATTATAAATTGATATTAAAAGGTTTAATATTCGCTTTATTTTATTTTCATCCCTCTACATGTTTCGATCTATCATCATCATAATATTTAATTTCCAGATTTTCGCTTGCTAATAAAACATTATAAAACACGAAGCCCATCTACGCTATATAATAACGAAAACCCCAAACACACCACCTCTCCATTTCAAATATTTAAAAATTAGAATTATATTTTTATCTAATTTCATTTTACCACTAGATTTTTAATTTAAGAGATTTAACTTTTTGCATACATTACTCCAGATATATCCCACACAAAACTGAAACATAAAATTAAAATTTAGATCATAGTGTTACTCATAAATGTAAAAAATGGATCCATTTTAAAAATTCAGTAACCACACATGTAACTCATGAGAAGCACATGATCATGATCTCATGATAAATAAGCCACCCTGTCGCTTGCTTACTTACTTACTAACTACATACTTATGGAGCTGAGCCCTTCTGGAGGAGCCGCCAATTCTGCAGCTACTCAAGAATTTTCCAGCATTTTATGGAACCCGAAGGTTCATTTCCGTGTTCACAAGAGCCCTCCACTGGTCCCTATCCTGAGCCAGATCAATCCAATCAATACCATCCCATCCTATCTCTCTAAGATACATTTTAATATTGTCCACCCACCTACGCCTTGGCCTTCCCAGTGGTCTCTTTCATTCTGGCTTTCCCACCAATATCCTATACGCATTCCTCGTCTCCCCCATTCGTTCTACATGACCTACCCACCCCATCCTCCTTGACTTAATCATTCTAATTATACTTGGAGAATAGTACAAGCTATGAAGCTTCTCATTATGCAGTTTTCTCTAACTTCCTGTGACTTCATCTCTCTTCGGTCCAAATATTCTCCTCAACACCCTGTTCTCAAACACCCTCATTCTATGTTCCTCCCTTAATGTCAGAGACCAAGTTTCACACCCATACAGAACCACAGGCAAAATTATAATTTTGTCTATTCTATTTGTTATGTTTTTAGACAGCAGACGAGAAGACAAAAGGTTCTGGACTGAATGGTAGCAAGTATTACCAGAGTTCAATCTCCTCTTAACTTCCTCCTGAATCAGGTTTCGATCCGTTATCCTTGTTCCCAAATATCTGAATTGCTCCACGTTTTCAAAACATCTGTTTCCTCTCTTTATATCATTATTTTGCTCTGAATTTTGGTGACGAGACAGCAACATATACTTCGTGTTCTCAGCGTTTTCTTCTTGACCAACCTCTTTACTTGCGTCAATTAAAGTTTGTGTGTTTTTTCTTTATGGTATCTACATTATCACCTAGTAGATTCACATCATCGGCATAGGCCAACAGCTGATGTGTCCCGTTTAATTTCAGTCCCACCTGGTTTCCCTGGACCTTCCTAATGGCATATTCTAAAGCAGTGTTGAAAAGGAGTGACGATAAAGCGTCTCTTTGTTTTAAACCATTCTGGATAGGAAATTTATCAGACAAATGTTTACCTACACGGACTTTACTATGCCACCATGTCGCTAGAAGATATAAATCAGAGACCTGGTCCTTCAGGTTGGGGATTGGACGCAAGGCTGACGATCTTGCTCTGTAAAAAAATATTGTTGCAAAATCCAAAGACAGGAAAACGGATGGTTTAATTCACAACAACTTGACCTGGGGGAGAAAAGCTGAAAAAACATAGACAGGAAAAGGCGAATCTGTCAGACTTCTAAGGAAGGCTAAACAAATGGCTGTTTTGCCACATATGATGATGATGGTGGTGGTGAGGATGATGATGATGATGATGATGATGATGATGACGACGACGACGACGGCGACGGCGACGGTGGTGGTTGAAGAATAAGGCTACCATCCTGTTTCATTGTTGCGGATTCTAGAATTAGGAGTGTAATCTGTGCATTAAAAATGAATTATTATTGTTGTTTCTAAATGAGGAAATCTCCTTATTTATTCGAATTATTTATTACTATATTTTGAAGTTTATTAGATATAGTTTATTTGCGTTTTATTGATTTTTGAAAGAAAATTGTTCCTGTTCATATGAATTGATAGATTTGAATACTTCCCGGCTGCTGTCGGCTAGCTTTCTTCAAGATCAGTTAACATAAATCCAGGAAGCACGAGATCATAACGAATTAAACCATTTGTATGAACCTTCTCTACTCAGTTGTTCTCGAACCTGATATATCTCACAACACGCTACTTTGTGGTGTCCTGCTTTATTAATAATATTTTAATACAATTTTTTTTAGAAATATAATATAATATTATGGACTGAATTCAGGTGGTTCAGAAGAGGGACTAGTCTGGGGTTCTTGCGGACATGGTAATGTATTTTCCCGCGTCATAGAAGGCGGGAAATTTCTTGACCAGCAGAATAATTACTAGATTCTCATGAAGGACTCGGCTCCATGGAGATACATGGAGATACTTATTTGTTTATATACAAAATGGCTGCCTCAAGTGGGACATTTCACGCTTTGAAGTATGATGTTCATTAAAATACTGCATAAGAATTCGCTCGTAATGCGCAGAAAACAGGTTACTTGTCCATTACAAACAGAAATCAATTAATGCACTTAGAAGTAACTGCTCTTTATTGTGAGAATCATAATGAACATGCAAATGCAATCTGAGGGCAAGATATAGAGTTATTTAATATTAAGAAACACGGAATGTATATTTGCATTACCCTTAAAGTGTTAATAAATCAAACGATCCTCTCAGACGTCATTATGTAACACGTGAGTGATGAATTTTTCAGAATAATTACGCAAGTACCGTGCAATAAATATTTTACTTGAACTCAACGTAACATGACCAGCTTTCTTATCCATTTCAGGACTGAACCGGTGAAGTCTTGTCGAGGGAAAACCTATAAGCCTGAACCTCGTAAATCTACACAGACTGGGGAAAATGTAAAAATAATTCAACACAATACCGTGCATAGACTCGGCTTGTATTTAATTAATTTCTTAATTTTTTTATTATAATAAAAATTACTGACTAGTGAATTATTACAAATGAATGGTGCAATGTACCCTCAAAATGACTCATTCTTGTTCCTAACCTTATTTCTCCCGCATCCAGCAGCCAAGCACATAATGGGTCATACTCATTTTCGAGGACAGAAAACTTTAAGCATTTTCGAAAATCTTCTAGGCTGTAACGCTCTGCATTTCGACAGATATCAACTGCCATTCCCCCCCAAATATTATGCACAGGGTCCTTCCCTTTATAGTTACCGCTGTGACAACATCAAATCTATCATAATTTCTTTAATAAAATACGCTTTTATGGTACGTATGAGTATGTGTTTGTTTGAAGAAAGTCGTCTTCTGGGTTTAGGCGCCGTGTAGGCGCTGCGCCTTTCACTTCCTATCACTACAGCTACTGCTCTCTGCATTCCAAGCCCTTCAACTGCTCTGTAGATGGAGGCGATACGTTCCTCCGAAACGTCGGCCAAAACGAAGAATACACGCGCCTAAACCCAGAAGACGACTTTCTTCATAGTCATCGCCGTGAAAACCTCAAAACTTACATATGTGTTTGTTTGTTTGTCCTTAATAAATTTTGACCTGGTGACGGAATTCTGACTCTTGGCATGAACTTCATAGTCTGAGTACGAGTATGAGGGATCAGCCATAAAACTGGCCCTCGCACTGCGACCTTCAATGATCTATTGCGCTTCCTCTTTGGATTAACCCCTTATTAATCCTACACTTCGAATGAAATGTAGGACTTTGTTTACGGGGGCGCCATAAAAGTCACTTGGTTCCATGAAGAATTGACCCAGGTGGCGATATCTTAGGTAAGCTGTGGCCTCACACTCACATGAGATGCGTGTGGCTGAACTTCATAGTAAAAGATGAAACCTTTCTCTTTTCTTCAGGTTTCTTGCTATTGTCTAGATCTTGCAAAATTATGAGGCGGGAGCATATAAATATATTGTGTGATGATTGAAGATCTGGGAAACTTGTCTACCATTTATGAGAGCAGTTTTCTTTTAGTAAAAAGTGAACAGCATAGCGACCGCAGCTTTTTGAGCTTTTGGACTAACGATGCAATTCGAACGTGACAAGTGATATTCTGTCTGGAAACAAATATGGAAATGCCGGAATATTTTATGCATGAGCGGTCCCTTTTTAAATAGAAACATATTGATGGTACCTAATATGTCCCAAATTCAAAGTAGTGGTATTTTGCACTCTGAAAATTACGTATGAAAAATGAATTCGGCGATCATTAATTTGTGTTTTACTTGCTCTCTGTTCAATATACTGAAGCATTTGGAAGGGAACAGCCATATTCTATATTCCCGTTTCGAGGAGACATTACAAATTTTTATAACGAATTCGCATTCAATATATGTTAAATGTATTTCTTAAATATCCATATAAATGTTATCATAACTTGCAAAATAGAGAACTTAGACCTAAACGATAAAAGAAGGTAGTTCCCTTGTCGTGAGCTGCCATGCATTGAATTTCTAGAAGAGTCTACCTAATCATTACGACGTAAATAAATTGGTTGCTACATGTTAATGTTTGAAAACGTGTTGCTATGGTAATCCACTCACATAATAAACATATCCCAGCCTTTTATATTGCCTACTATGATGATGGAAATGTTGTGTTATGGCGTGACTTAGCTATTTTCATATGTATAATCACAAAACTTTCGATTTGTCCTGCTATAATGGCGCCGTTACAGTAAGCATTGTAGTACTTCCATTCACTCATAATTTGAATTAGCTTGCAGCATTCCGTATTGCAATATGCAATGCTAAAAAAAGGATTCGGAAGATGTGTAGAAGGACGAGGGAGAGCGAAGGAAGAAAGGAAGAATGAAACGGAGGAAGGAAGGCAAAGAATAAGAAATAGGAGGGCAAAGAAAGAAAAACTAAAACTGAGAAATAGTGCAGAAGGAAGAAACAAAGGATGAAAGGAAAGTGAAGGAACGGAGAAACAGAGAATGTGTAAAGGAAAGAAAAAAGAAACGCTGACTAAGAAACTGAAAGGGGGAAAATTGATAGATAGAAGGAATAGAAGGAGATGAAGAAACAAATAACAAAGTGACGAGAGAGAGAAAAAAGACGGTAGAAGTAAGAAAACAAGAAGAGTGTAAATTAAGTTAGAAAGAAGGAAGTAAAATTAAACGAAGAAAGCAGGAGAACTCAGGGCTCCTTAGCACGAGGTTATGCATCGCGGAAAGAGCGATATTGAGGACGCAGGTTGAGAACGAGAAGGGAAGGCTGAGTAGGCTTCGTCATAAAGATAAGATTCACTGGTTCAGCGGCCAGTTTCTCAAACGCAACAATTTGCTACTAGAACTCCTTAAGTCGTATACTACTTCTCCGACATCTCCGCAAAGCAGGTAATCAGAAAGCGTCCGGCAGGCGTTATCGGTACCAGGCAACGGGAAACTGTTTCTGATGCCAGAGAATCCGCGACAAATTCACAGAGTGCTACAGAATCGAGGGTTCTCCAATGCAAACAGTGACCTGGATCCATGCTCGGTCAGGAAACTGTATGATATAAGAAGCCGATTACAACAAAAGTCTTCGGGCTTACGTTGTAGTTTGTTACCTTCTGGTCTCGAGGTACAGCGCCGTGTTGTGCTATGCTGGTTTGCTTTGAAAATGGAGATTGCTGATTTGTCCGAAACGATGTCAAACCAGACCAATACAACATGGCATATCACTCGTAAAATATAATTACTAGTCTATTTTTATATGAGTATTCCCTGTAGTGTTGAATGGCCTCAAAACGAAAGCAGAACGTAACTCCCGAAACGCAGTGTGTATGAAGTACACTACAGGCAACACAATGTCCACCATTACGAGGCATAAACAATCGATCAGTTAATCAGTCATTGTCACATATCTTCAGAAAGACATTGGTTTCCTCCACATTTTTCAGCAGAATGCTGGCATAGCAGTGTTCCAGTTCTTTTCGAATTCACTTGCCACAATAATTCCGCAACTGAACTTTACGTTGTATACGCAACTGAGAAATATTCGTTAAGCAAAGTAACACACGGCCGGTCACTGTAGCCGAGCGGTCTAAGGGATGTACTGTATGTACTGTTTTCGCTCGCTTGGAAACCGGGATCGTGGGTCCGAATCCCACTCAGAGCATGGCTGTATAATTTGTGTGTACGTTTTTCTGTTTGTGTACAGGTAGAGGCCTTGCGACCAGCTGATCACCCGCCCAAGGAGTCCTACCGAATGTGTAAGATCTAGAAAAACCGAAGTGAACGGAGAAGTTCATGGAGGTAGGCCTAGGCCCACTGGGGCTGTAGTGCCAAAGAAAAGAAAAAGTAACACACGAACAAAATATTCTATAATATTCTTGCTCTCTTAAAAAAAGTAAAAAAAGTACGGGACCCTCAACGTCTCACAACCCTACGGGCCTTCACGGCCTGGTACAGCGATAGCTTTACTTTTTTAGTACTTTTTATATCTATGGGCTTATGGAAACGTTTCATCGGCTTAGGGCCATTCACTACCGCATACTCGTACACCTGGCATATACGGAGAAACAAATTGATGGCGGAAAGTTGTTTTGACTGTGAAAAAGTCGAACTCGAGATTCTGGCGGTTTTACTCCTTGATTCCCCCCCAATACAAATAATTTGTCTTGGTATTCCGTCTGTATGTTCGTATGACTGCATTCATATATGTGTATGTGTGTGTGTGTGTGTGTGTGTGTGCGCGTGCGGCTCTCCAGCGTGTAAACGGTTGGACTAATTTTATTCATATTAGGTATTCAAGAGTTTGTGTATCAGAAGGCGGTGCCCGGTGATTACGAATATTCCACTCATAAAAATAGTGACACTTCGAATGGGCCTCAATATGCAAAATGACGGTTTCACTATAACGGCTATTAAGATATTGATTTGGTGTCCCTGATTTATGCCGGACATAAGCCTAAATGGAAGTGCATAGACGGAATCTTCAGGAGACTAACGGCATGAGCATTAGGAGACCAAACAGGAAATGCTGATTTCTGTCGAAATTGTACAATGTCTTTAAACCAATTTTTGGAATTGCTAAACACCTTATAAAGTAATTCTTACTTATAGCCTGCTGCCATTATATTTATTAACAATGCCACACTTACACATAGTGTGTTGACCCGTTACTAGGCAACGACCGCGAAAAAAAATGTTCCTGCGGCAAAGAATCTACACGCAAAAATAGAGGAAATGTTGGAAATTGAGTTTTCTACGCGGTCTGTGCAAAGATGTTTTAAGCAGGACAAATAGAGGAAACTAATCTCCTCGTCAGAGAAGATGTTATATACGGTCTGTGACAGCAATGGTTCAGCTGAAAAAAAAAGTCTAGTCTTTAGTCTCAAGGGGCTTGGCAGTAAGACGAATGACTTGTTAGTAAACCGGCAGTCGTAAAGTAACTTTGACTTTTACTTTGAAAAGTTCAGTTATGGAGTATTAGGAAGCTGGCAACAACGTGAGTGCGAAAGCTGAAGAATTTCCACACTTAGAAGCGGTTACTAAGAAACACTAGTGGAGGTTCTGACAGACTGAGAACATTAGAATGTGTGTAACAGGGAACTGCAAAGTGTGCAGATTAGCGATGGCGCTGTAATCACTTTTGTAATTACGCGTGTATAAGTAGTCAATAAATCGAGTCTCTAATCTAAACCCCGTCTATAGTCACGCATTCACGAGACAATATATTAATTTTATAACCCTTTTTTAACGGCCGAAACAATAGAAACCGGTCCTGAGGTGTGTGCAGGCTTATTGCCTTTACTTGCGCTGCATATTTATGTTGGGTACTCATGTATTCTCGTCTTCCTGCTAATTAAGAGAAACATATGAGTATCTGTACTTTTCTGTACTGGACGGTCTTCGAGTACTTCAGTAATTTAAAACAATTAAGATAAATTTTATGCTACCACGAAATAATGCGATATATCGATATGCTAAATTCATATTGATACGATATATCCTATTGATTTATCGATATCAGCTGATCCCTAAAAATATTACGAAACTTTGGTTTACAAATGTTTACGAGCTTGATTTGGAACAAGTTCGAGGTCGCAGAAGATTACTCTGACACTTGCGCTTTTGTGTTGCTGTCTGCTTAATCGTTAGACAGAAAATGAGGTCATCATAAGAGCTGAGCGACTGGAGTGGAAAAGTGGTCTAATTCTCGAGTATATACGGACAGTCTTCACGATTGGCTCATCCTTTTATTGCTTATGCGCAAATAATGACATGCATATTGAGCATGGAAACCAACACTGGCTACAAGATTCCTACTGAACGTAAGACAGGACTTATTTTAAAAAAAATACAGTATGAACCTATACTAGGACTACTAAATTTATTTCTATTGTTCACTTTCAAAATTAAAATAGAATGAAATAATTTTGTTACGTAAATTTACTAACCATTAGCCGTAAGGAACAACTGTTAATATTGTAACGTGTGTATCCATTACTATGGAACGGGCCGGTAAACATTCCCGCAACAATAGATCGCCTATGCTGGGCAATGGCGCAGTAAACAGGCTTCGTCAACAATACGGGTTGTCTTTTCCGTAAGGTCCATGCAAATTAGTTACAAGAAATGTTCGGCAAGACAGAATTAGTATCATACCCGTCTGGAGGCGGGGTCGAACACCTCCACCGTGACCTTGCGAGTCGTAGGAGGCGACGAAATGGGAAGTCTCAAATCTGAGACAGCAAAATATGGTTGCGAGTCGCAAGGGACTCGGACCCGAGAAACATTGCGCTGGCAATGGTCAGCAACATGTACAAACGACAAACCCGCCCCACAAAAACAAGACCGTAACTGTCAAACAGTAATGAATATCTGGTCATGAGCCCCAAATGGGGCTCGACACCAAGACTTACTGACTGACTGACCGTCAGTCGGAATGTGACTTTGACTTTGACAAGAGTAGTAGTAGTAGTAGTAGTAGTAGTAGTAGTAGTAGTAGTAGTAGTAGTAGACGGGGTACAGCTGATTATACAACAGTAGTCGGGAGTAGTCAAGTCGAGCATCGGAATTAGTAGCTACAGAAATGACAAGAAAGGAATTAGACGGTGCCAAGAGGATTTCACGTGTTATTGAAGCTACAGTGAGACTGTGTTAAATCCGTTGCCAGGATACGACTAGTGAAGACTGAGAATCCTAGTGCGTGTGTACCGGTGAACTAAAAGTGTGTAGAATAGCAATAGTGCTATAATTGACTGAAGTCCCTAACGGTGTAAATATTATAAGTATCAATAAACATAATCATCCAATCCAGAACCCGTTAATATTAGTCACGTAATCCCGGACACGTGACAGTATAATAGCATCTCAGAAGTATGAATTAGTAATGTCTGAACTTGCATATAATAACTTTATTCTGAGTGATCGATCAGTTTGATGTAGCCGTAACATTCTGGGCTTGTATTCGGGATATTTCAAATCACGCTGCAAATACCGGCTGTCCTGAGTAAGAGGCTTTGCTCTGTCCGTTTGCCAAAATACAACAACCAATTTCTTCGGAAACCTTAGCTGCTTACCACTTGATGCTTTATTCCAGTTTCATTTGAAACAATATGACCCCATATAATTGAAACAATGTTTTCAAAACGCCAGAACACGTGGAAACTTGTGCAGTTATCACCAGAATTAGAAGGAACAACGTATGTGAGTCGAAGTCTCTCACTTCACAGGGATTCTTTTTACAGACAATAATACATTTAGTGTTAACCACATAAATTAACTTATTTTGCTCTCAGGTTTCGATCTGTTATTGAGAACAACGATAACAGATCGAAACTTGATTCAGGAGATTGAACTCTGGTAATGCTTGCTTTTGTCTCCTCGTCTGCTGTCCAAACACATAAAAATTAGAATATACAAAACTGTAATTTTGCCGGTGGTTCTGTATGGATGTGAAACTTGGTCTCTGACATTAAGGGAGGAGCATAGACTGAGGGTGTTTGAGAACAGGGTGTTGAGGGGTATATTTGGGCCGAAGAGAGATGAAGTGACAGAAGGTTGGAGAAAACTGCACAATGAGGAGCTTCATAACTTACTCTTCTCCAAGTATAATTAGAATGATTAAGTCAAGGAGGATGAGGTGAGAAGGTCATGTAGAACGAATGGGGGAGACGAGGAATGCGTATAGGATATTGGTGGGAAAGCCAGAAGGAAAGAAACCACTGGGAAGAGTAAGGCGTAGGTGGGTGGACAATATTTTAAAATAGATCTTAGAGAGATATGATGGGATGGTATTGATTGGACTGCTCTGGCTCAGGATAGGGACCAGTGGAGGGCTCTTGTGTACACGGAAATGAACCTTCGGGTTCCATAAAATGCTGGGAAATTCTTGAGTAGCTGCAGAATTGGCGGCTCCTCCAGAAGGGCTCAGCTCTATGAGTATGCAAGTAAGTAAGTACTATTACCGGTACCAATAGTCTGCGATGAGGAGAGGAATTTGGCACAACTAAAAACTCATAAATGAAACAATGATGTTAATTGTGGGTAATTTTTCCTCGTGTTCGTGAGCTCACAGATTCGGATGTCGGCTGTCCTCAGTGGTATTTTTCGTGCCTTTCCTCAGTGCCTTCAGGAATATTAAGAGGCGATGCTCAAATCGTCTTACATTGTTATGACATTATGATCCACAATATTAAATAATATTACATCTCTAAATTACTTTCTTACTATTATATCAGTAATTATGACAACAATAATGACTATGGTAATATAATAATTCAATTCAATTCTTTATTATTAATGTGCCGAGTCAACAGCCGCAAGGCCAATTACAGACACAGCACAGTGCAGATGAATGAATTACATTATAGACAAACTTATTAAAAGTCAAATACAAATTACAGGTAAGTACTTGGAAGAAATAATAATAATAATAATAATAATATTCAGCTGCAAGTACGCGATTACTGGAATATGGGAAAAACCTTCACGACTAAACCATGTGGGACACATACTTGTTTCACCCTTTAATGTACAGTGGTTACTATATGGACCATGTGCTTTAATATTAAAGAAAACTCACAGTATTTGTGAGTTTCATATGATTCTTAAAATAAACAATGATTATATCCCCAAGAAGTATTAACCGTTTGGTCTTTGAAATTGAGACAGATACATTTTATTAATATAAAAGCATTCTTTAAATTATGAAATACACATATTTAATTAAATTATACAACAGTCTATGTAAAACTCACCAATAAAGCACGAGGTTGTTCATGAAATTTCCATCGTCGATGACAGAACCTTCGTTTAAACTGTAAGTTCTATTTGGTGTGCAGCGGCCAGAAATTTTCTAAATATGAGAGCAAATCTTCGTTGACGAAACAGAAAGAGATTCACAGCACTTGCTTTAAGAAACGCACTATGTTGAAAGCAAAGGAAGCACAACACTCATATATCACTTCGAAGTCGCTTCTATTAAATTAGTTTCAGGCAAAATATGAATCAGTGTTTAGATTATTAAACAGGTAAATCATCCTCTGAAAAGTGTAATTTTCTTCAATTATATATTCGTACTACAATGATGCGAAACTGGATGATGTATTTAGAAAATATCGCTTGTATGTAAATGATATGCAAACTCTTCTTAATTGAATACAGAATTAGAAAAAAGAACAAATACTATTGGGCGATTATGTTTTATTTGAGATTCGATACTGCGAAACGATAACAATCGACTGTAATACAAAGGCAGCAAAACTTTTAAAGTAATCTACAGATATATATTCCTAATTCACAGCTCCTATATAATTCGTACACTGTGTAGCCACTATCACAGCGTGATAAGTAAATGCGAGCACAAAAATGACGCACCTTTACTAAATATCTCGCGTTTCTGACAACTACGTATTGTTCTTGTCTTCGTTTTATTTTACAGTTCTTCCTTTATTGCTTGCGGAGGCGAAAAAGGAAGTACTTGAACGGTGGCTGAGGACTGAATGGTGATGCAGACGGCGTGGGTATAGTAACGTGGGGACACTGCGCCGGGCGTAGCTATTTGTGTATCAAACTACTTCAAAAACTCGATGTGACTGAACGCAACAACCACAGCCAAGTGAACTACACAGGTCGAGCATACGGACCGCCCTACGGACGACCGGAGTGTGACGTCATACACGCTGGTTGTCGTCTTCGACGTCGCTACCTCCCCCTTCCCTACACACACATACTCCCTCTCCCTCGCGCCCAGGCTCGAATATACGCCAGAGGAAAAACTGGGAAGAACAGCAAGGGGTGAGAAAGACCCCCCCCCTACATGCCTCTCGATGAAGGAGTGAGAAAGATGAAAAACCAGGGTTACCAACGTCATTGACATCCAACGCAAAATCAGCTAAGTACTAAGCGCCCACGCATGACATTTAGTGAATGAGAGAGAACGGACGGACGAGGAAGGGTGGGGGGAAGGGTGATACATCCTGTTCTAAGTTCAACACCAGAATACTCATTTTAGCTTCAGGCTCTAAATCTGTATATAGAGCGAAAACGTAAATTTATCCCTGTGCTCAACTAATTAAGCAGTACGCCATGAAGACGTATGGGGAGAGTGGATGTAGAGATCTAAGTTTTTCTATACCCGTCAGTAGTTGGAAGTGAGTGGTCAGCTTTACTCACCGGCCGCTTTACCAGCGAGGAAAAGACCCCACTACCCACTGGGTAGGACCATGGGAGGGCCCCAGATCCTGTCTGGACGACGCGGAGAAAATAAATTTCTTGGCCTTACCGGGACTCGAACTCTGACCCCTCGATCGTCCAGCCAGTAGACAGTCGCAATACCGACTGCGCTATCTCTGCATATTATATGGAGGAAATATAAAACAACGGGTTTTTCCTTCCACATCGTTTCGAATTTAGTATTTATTGAATAATCATAATATTCTGCAATACGCAGTCTGAGATACTGGCAGCGGTGTTAAATAAACCATAACTAAATGAATTAATTAATTGGACAGAACTATTAGGCTTATTTTAGACTCTATCCATCATCTGGTATATATAAGACAAAAATCCACAATGTTACAGAGAATGGATCTGTTTCCGTGGATGGGGCAGGACAGACCTACTTATTTGGGTCCGTTAGAAAGAGCTAATCTCAACCAAAATCCAGTGATTGAGATTAGCTCTTTCTAACGGGCCCAACTTAGTAGGTCCATCCTGCCCCATCCACCTGAGGACGGAAACAGATCCAGTCTCCGAAACGTTGTGGTTTTTTGACTTATATATACCAGACAATGGATAGAGTCCAAAATAAGCCTAATAGTTTTGTACAGCATACACAATAGTCAGAATCCTTTCAAGTCTAATTAATTAGAGCCATAAAACAAGCGTGATTAAACGAAAATCGTAAATGCATGAAAAAGAATGGCTCTATCTTTAATTAATTATCAGGCAGTCACTGTCACGGTGATCCCATTCAGTTACATATTCTCATCTGCATAACTTACAGAGGGGAGCCTGGATAGCGCAGTCGGCATGGCGACTGGCTACGGGCAGCTGAAAAATATTAATATAAAACTTCATGAAACTATAGCTTCATAAAATGTGGCACTAAATTTTATAAATTTTTAAGCAATAAAAATGTATAGGAGAATAATAAAATTTAAAATATTCTGACAACCGATCCATTAGAGATTTAGTTAATCCATAAAATCCGTTGCGTTGTAATGAACACGAACGTGTGGTAAAAATACTTTACTGGTGACGACTCAAAAAATGCTCCGGCGTGTGTTACGGTAACAATTAAACTATACACACTTCAGAAAGTTGTATGGATTTTCCCTGAATAAACTTCTGATACTGAATAACAATAGAGTGTCTTTAATTTCGCTAATAATAGATTTGACAGCGGTTAGTGAAAGAATCTGAACACTTTTCAGTCCGTGTAAGATTTGAGGCTTTCACGGCGGTGACTATGAAGAAAGCAGTCTTCTGGGATCTGGCACCGTGTATATGTGGTGTTAACCGACGTTTCGGAGGAACTTTACCGGTTCTCACGGTCTCTTAGCTTGCAGATTTCTTATATTTTTTCTTCTACCCTGAAGATGGAGGCGATACGTTCCTCCGAAACGTCGGTTAACACCACATATACACTGTGCCAAATCCCAGAAGACTGCTTTCTTCACTTTTCAGTCCACTTTCCTTATTTTGTTCTAGTCCGGGACATTTCATTTGTTCGGCCAAGGTCATCACCCCTTCTCCCGCGCCCCCATGCGTTTAATCCGCCCTGAGTTCCTGCCTATAGCGAGGTAACAACTGGCAAACCTGCAAAACAGTAGTGGGACGTGCTGGCAAAAGAAATGTTCCCGATAACAGGGTAACACGGTTTGTGCTGTTAACATTGCCGTATGTCCGTTTGCCCCTACCTGCATTATGTAAGGTGCATTGTATAATGCTTAATCCAAAAGGGAAAGTAACAGGAGGATAGAATAACGATGAGCTTATTATTCTATGCATCACCAACTCGATTGTTACTGAGGTGATCAAATGTAGCACGCATAGGTAAGATGAGAATTTGATATTCCCACAGAGGTAGTTATAAAGGGGTATATATTCTAGGATATAATACATTGTAGTCAGTTCAAAGTCAACCGACGTTTCGGAGTAACATGTCGCCTTCATCTTTAGGGTCGAAGAATAAACCGAACAAGAAACAAGTGTGAGAGCAGGTGGAAAGAAAAGCAGAACTCCAGGCTTGTCCCTGAAGATGGAAGCGATAAGTTACTCCGAAAGGTCTTTGACTTTGAACAGACTACACAAAGTTATGTCCCAGAAGATAGAACTTTTCTTCTGAAGAAATTAGATTTCGAACCTAGATGCAGTTGGGAAGATAATATTTAATTGGATCTTACAGGAAGTACGTAGTTTTGAGAGAATGGAATGGATTCATGGAGCTCAATATAGTGATCAATATCTGATGATAGTGACCCTTTGGATTTCATAGAAGGCGGAAGAATTTTTTAGTAACTTAGCAGCTTTTATAAAAGAGAACTCTATTTCATATAATTAGTAAGTAAGTTAGTTAATTAGTCAGCTGAGTCCGGTGACAAAGAGACGGTTTCGGCAAATTTACTAGCTGCCTTCAGATTTGTCACGTCCAGATGTGCTATTCTCTGAATTTCTCGAGCCAGATTTGATGTGCTGGGCTTGTCGTGACGTCATTGCCACTGTATCTTACACCCGGAACAATCAAGTCATACTTTTAACACGTCTAATTACGACCACTTGAGTTCAACCCTTCTTCTCGATCCAGCAACAAAACGTTCTGTCAGCATGACGTTAGTTGTGACGTCAAGGGAAGTCACAGCTGCGTCTGAATTACATCAGACGGTGCCATATGCCGCAGATCGTGCGTTCAAGCGTCGAGACGGGATTGACTGGATAACGTATAAGGCTAACTACAGCCTGAATATAAATTGTACTTTCTACGGAAAATTATGAATTCCATATTCCTGTTGTTAATGCGGGTAAGATTTTGAACCACTAGAACACTTAGGCCGTGGGTTGGAGTCCTGCATGGAACTATGTTTCTTTGTTTTCTATACAGTGAGACTAGCAGAAATACTCGTTCTTCTCCTGGTATAACTTTGTTTTCATTATTACTGTCAGAATTCATAGCAGATAAAACTATAAAGAGGGAATAAAACACAAATAATATATTCATCTTTATTTAGTGTCTAGTCATCACATTTTGACGGAATATGATCATTTATTACGCAACATCTAACCTAAACCATCTGGCTTTCCATCGTACGTATGTTACCCTTGCTAGCGCCTGAACGGAAAGTAAGAGGTACACTTACTTACTTACTTACTTACTCATGGAGCTGAGCCCTTCTGGAGGAGCCGCCAATTGTGCAGCTACTCAAGAATTTACCAGCATTTTATGGAACCCGAAGGTTCATTACAGTGATCACAAGAGCCCTCCACTGGTCCCTATCCTGAGCCAGATCAATCCAATCCATACCATTCCATTCTATCTCTCTAAGATCCATTTTAATATTGTCCACCCACCTACGCCTTGGTTTCCCAGTGGTTTATTTCCTTCTGGCTTTCCCACCAATATCCTATACGCATTCGTGCTACATGCCCTGCACACCTCATCCTCCTTGACTTGATCATTCTAATTATACTTGGAGAAGCGTACAAGTTATGAAGCTCCTCATTATGCAGTTTTCTCCAACTTCCTGTCACTTCATCTCTATTCGATCCAAATATTCTCCTCTACACCCTGTTCTCAAACACCCTCAGTCACTAGGGAACCTGACAGTTACGTAAAATATATATGTCCTGGATTGTATGGTCAGAAATCTACAATGGTCTAATGATCAATAATTGGTTCCGTTCTTCAGGTAAAGTAGTCAAGGTGAATTGTGGAGGACACAGTAAGTGCAACGTGTTTGCACTGAAACTTTTGCGGTAAAGCTGTGTTAGTCCTCCGCCCAAACCCATAGCTGAAGGAAGATTTATTTTCAGCTTAACTCTATATACAGAAAAATAGTAGTGGTGCTGCATGAGATTATGGCAGCACAGTGCGCCGATAATAATCTGCACGAGCTGGTTGCAGATAGTGCTAATTCTGTAGGTAGGTTGATCTCTCAACAATAGTCTCTTTGTCATCAGATATTGTAATTTTCATGAACAACGACAATTTAAAACACCTTCTTCAAGCCTGAATTTCGGGTTTATTCAATACTCGACATTATGATCAGATTCTGAGCATGCGGAGCTCAGGCCCTACCTCAGCGCCTTTGCAGACAACCTCAATCCGCACCTGAGGCCCTGCCATGCTCTTGTGACAAGGGAACAGCTTAGAGACATGCCCCTGCTCAAAGATTTTGAAAGTTAATAGGAGTAAATGCAGACAGAAGGTTGATCAAGACTGAATTCATCTTCCGTTCCGAAAGAGCGACTTAATATCTTACATCCTGTCGCGCCTTTATTGTTCTCTTGACGCTCTTCAGTCTTCTTATTGTCCACTGAAATTCGAAGTCAAACTTGTTATTCTGTTTCATCATCCAACTATCAATAAGTTGAGCATCGGACCCAGTGGAGCTATCAGAATCTTTCTTCTGCACCTCAGCTTTGAAAATAAATATTAGAGAACTTCTCAGACTTGCTCCTTATAAAAGAAAATTGAACTTATGGCCTTATTGATCACGATCATTCAGATGTGAACGTAAAAAGACATGGCCCAGCGAACAGACGCCTTTACTGTTACAACTATTATTTATAGCAGATCAAAGTAGCTACTTTTTAGTTAAACCCTTTTCGTTCTGTGACGTAGGCAATACCACGAAGGTCTATACTTATACCAATCTATATAAATAGTAAATAATGGCATATTCTCTTTTGATGTTCTATTTTCCATTTGTGATGTCGTCAGTGACGGTGGTAAATTTATTCTGTAATGAAAGTAAATATTTTAATGCCTTTTTTGTTGTATTTGTTATTGCGTCTAATTTTGATTTCTTCTACTTACTTGTATGTTGCATTGTGTTCTGTATAGGATGCCATGTCTTCTTGCTATTAGATAGCGGTTGTTCCCTTCTGTGGTTCTATTTGTACTAACTACTGTTTAATATCATGATGGGTACGTTTCATAGGACATGTGATGTTCCAAACGGAATGAGAGAGACGAAACCATTCAGTACAAAAAAAATCGACTCCAACACTGAAATCGAAATAGGCGTCGAAGTTAATTCTATCAGTGGTCATGTGATGCATTAGAGGGTAATAATGAAATTATGTCCTTAGGAGTGCGCGCGTTTGTGACGTACGGGAGCCAAAAAGGATGAATCCAAATTAACATATTGATTTCCAATCCCTTCCATTGACTTACGGAAGCCAAAAATAATGAATCCAAATTAATATATTCACTTCCAATCCCTTCCATTGACTTACGGAAGCCAAAAAGAATGAATCCAAATTAATATATTCACTTCCAATCCCTTCCATTGACTTACGGAAGCCAAAAAGAATGAATCCAAATTAATATATTCACTTCCAATCCCTTCCATTGACTTACGGAAGCCAAAAAGAATGAATCCAAATTAACATATTCACTTCCAATCCCTTCCATTGACTTACGGAAGCCAAAAAGAATGAATCCAAATTAACATATTCACTTCCAATCCCTTCCATTGACTTGCGTGAAGTTCACGGGTGCCAGTCGTTTTCATGGCAAGTGACAGGCTGTTTCCGGTGTTTCTTCACACGCCATTCTAACGCTGAGAAATTCTAGATGCAGCTTGTCGAAGCTCGATACAGCCTAAATACGCAGAGATTTTGGATTGCATTCAACACAATCTCTTCATTTTTTGTTTGGAATATAATAATTTCTAAGAAATGATTCGTCGGTAACGGCTGGACCAATAAGATACCTGTAGGAGAGCAAGGCTAGAATTGTGTTAAAACAAGGCATCATAGCCTAACCTAATTTTGCTGAATTTGAGGTCTTCCCCTCCGGTGACTATGAATAGTATGGTGCTCTAGGTTGTAACCTCATGTTCTGAGAAACCTCAATGTTTCGGAGGAACCTATCGCCTCCATATTCAAGATCGAAGAGAAAGCCAAGTAAGAGAACAACAGAAGTAGGCGGCAAGAAGTCTGGCGGTATAACTCTTCTGTTTCATACTGGTTTTATGCTTGGCTTACTATTCAATCTTGAAGATACATGCAAAATATGGCTCCGAAACGTCGGTTGACTTTCAACGGACAACATGGCAGTATATCCCAGAAGATTGAACTATTTAGTCTTTTTAAGTCACTTACTCATGTTGAAGTAATTAACCTCTTGTTTAGTCCACGACTAGCAGACTGTTGTGATTAGTGACCTCCAGCAGCTCAATCACTGTGGAAATCTGCTACAGGCAAGACGAGCGCGTATCGATTCCTGACAGCGGCAAGAGCTTTACGGTGCCCCCATATTCAGCTTGGCTCTGAGGCCAACCTACTATGTGACGGGGATGATCCCCTGGGGTTTAAGTGGCCAGGGCGCTTACCTCACCCCTTGTTTTATCCAGTGCGAAAGTTCGTAACACTTGGAGTTATACCTCCATTCCCCACGCATCCTGTATGGCATGGTGATTTATTATTATTATTATTATTATTAGGCTTCATTCGCTCCACAACCTTAAGATTTTTTTCCCTTGGATTGTTTATACGAGTATGTGCTATACTTTACGTTAGTCAGGTCCAAGTTTGAATGTAACTCAGTAGTTTGGAAAGCTATCACGTCCACTGAAGCTAATAAGCTTGAAAGCATCCAGTAGAAGTTTGTTTCCGTCTGTTTCTATTGTTTTCCCCTCGTATTCTTAACAGTTATACTTTCCCCTTAGAAAAATTAAGTCTACGTTCTTTACGTGAAAGAAGATACCATTTCTTCGTGTCTATCGTGAACTTAAACCCTTCACTTGCCTCTTGGAAGATGTCAGTTTTCTTGTTCCTCCTCGCAGTGTTAGGGACGCCTCAAAGGTTGGTGTTTGTCCCTGTAATAAACGCAGTGCTTCTGCTCGGTGCGCCTATGCTGCCGAATTGGTGGGTAAACTTCTCGACATATATGCAATTGGCGCAGTTTCCTTCAATAGCATTTTATAATCTTCTACTTAAATTTTTAATAATATTTGTAGTCTTGATGTTTTCGTGTTATGCAGTTCTTAGTCCTCTGTGTATTTCTCTTTATCTTAGTTTTTGTTTGTTCAATTTTTCTGTCTTAATGTGTTCGCGATGCCGACTGAAGCATAAGTAAGTCTTTCACTGCCACCTGATTGGCCACTCCATCACTACTAATAATATTAATGATATCAGTATTCCGACCACCTCTGTGGTCTAGTGGTCAGAGTTCCTGGCTACATATCCGGAGTTATTTCAAGGAAATAGCGGCTCCGGTCTAGAAAACCGAAATTAGTCGTCGTGGGGATTCGTTGCGTTGGCCACGCGACACAATCTATCCGCTAAAGTTTGCACTAACTTCGTCGACAAGCGGCGGTCTCTCTGTCGGTATAGTTCGCTTGCGGACTAAAACCACTGTGTTTGTTTAGTTTGTTAGCTTTATCCTGGTGACAGGACAACGGAACAGGATGAGTGGTTAGCCTCACCCCTGGCATCTTTACCCTCGTGGAAGGAATCTCGGATACCTGTTCTGGACACGTCGTCCTAGAAAAAATTTCTGACCATGTCGGGAATCAATTCTTGGCCGTCGAGTCCGTAGTTTAGTCCGTATAGTGCCAACTATCTCGGCTCATTTCCTCAGAGACTACCGATTTACTTTTGATGAAACATACCCTCAGTATACAAGAAGGTTAGAGATTTTCCGTATCATAAATCCGTGATGTAAGACGACGTAATTAATGTCAGTGGCAAAAATTTGGTCGGAAAATTGAATTACATGATGTGAGGGAAATTAACACGATCCCATTTCAAGAGTTGGCTTGGGCTTCATGCTGGCGGCGTTCCAACTCACAGGCTCCAACGTAGCCGGAAATCTGGATTAATTGAAGCGTTTCCACACCAGTAACTCACGTCTTAAATTGCAAGTTTCTTGGCATCTTTTATTGTTACTGATTACTTTGTTTTAACCGTTTCAGGACAAACGTATTAACCAGTATTTAATATCCATGAGGTTTATGATTTTGTGAACAACGCAGGAAAGGAGACGGCACAGAAACTATTGCTCGTCATCGATTTTTCTTACTTTCCATTTTTCTCTCTGTTCCTTTATCCATGTATTCTTCGCCTTCATTTCTTATTGCTCTTTTTTTCGCTATCTTCATTGTTCTTCCAGTCGTCCTTAAACCTTATTAATTTATTGCCCATTCTTCCTTCCTCTTCGTCTTCTCTTCTTCCTGTTCTCTTCCTTCTTACTTTTTTATTGTTCTTGTTCTCCTTTACCTACCCCTCCATTTACTCCTTCTTCCTCTTCTGTTTCTCTTCTTTTTAGCTACTTTTATAAAATCTCCCTCCTCTAATTTTCTTATATCTCTTCCTTAACCTGCTTTATCAGCATCAGTAACATTATCGTAATATTCTCCTTAAATATTCCGATCAGCACAATTGTAATTTAAGGGATGAAAAGGTTAAGATGTTAGGATTGCTTTGAACCAGTCTACTAAACGCAAATGTAAGACACATCTCTGAACATGAACTACGTTGCAAAAATATCTTAAAGAAAACCAATATCAGGTTGTATGTCACTGTTTCTTTTCCGTTATACCGATATGAAAATGCCATGAAGAGAAATAAAAGTATAATTCTGGCTTTAGGAGGAAAATATTAAATTTGCTGAAAACAATTATCTTATATTCAATTATAAAACAAATCTAGCACATAACTACTTCGATGGTTACAGCTTTTCTTTTTACGCTGTAAACAGCGATGTTTGTCTGTTTCAAAGCGTGAATACTTCTATAAACAGAAGATTCAAAGTGGAAACAAATGAGGAATATACTCAAAGTTCATTCTGGTTAGTTTCCTTTGTTAGTGTCTCGATTGTCCTCTTGACATTTTCCTGTAAACAGCCTATAACTGTCGATTAGAAGCGAAAACAACAATAAACGCGTTTTAGATGTGTCTTTACACTTCTTACACAAACACACAAAAAACACTTCAGGGTCGAAATTTGGCGAAAAATAAATAAAATGGGACCTCGGTAATTGTCTCGTGATTTCGAAAGAAGATTCTGCAGTGCTGAATATACAAGGTTAGAACCACACCAGTAGCGTAACTGTTCTGGGACGCTGATCTTCTGCCGTTAAGTATCTCAAATATTCTATTCTTACGGAGAACGCATACCGGCTATGATTTGGTGTTTCGTTTTTCTTTACAAATTTGTTCGAAATATATTACACTCCCATAATTAATAACGAGTTACTCTCGATATGCTTGAAGAAAGCATATCCATTTTTGTGTAAAGTGCCTGTTAAAATATCAGATCTAAAAGAACCCTCAAATGGCTGGGTAACTCCTTGAAACTTCTGCAATATGATATTTAATCAAAACCAGTTTATCGATCCTTTATCCGCTTCATGCGCCAGACAAAGAGATGAACGGATATGAGGGAATTTAATAGGAAAGACAAAATTGTGTCATTCTCCATATTTTTATATGAAAGTGTAATTTATTTTGAGCAAAAACATATTAATAACATTCAAGCAACAGATATGAAAATTTAATTAAATATCGAGTTACAGACCAGTAAGATAAAATTAAAATCTAAGGCTGTAAATATTGATTCGTAAATGTAATGATTAAATTTGATTAATTGGCTGGATTTGAATGTGTTGTGAGAGAGACTACAAAAACTTGCACTTCGTTGTGAAACGTGACAAAGACACAGGAATATGGACACAATTCAAATCAGAGCTGTAAGGAAGGAACAGGCTTGAACCCAATTAATATCGGACAGAAATTGCTCATAAAAAGATTTGAATTTTCTGGGATATAACACCGCATAGTCATTTGTAAATCAACTGACTTTCTTGCTATTTGCTTCATTCATTGCTGATTTCGTTCTTGGTTTATTCTTAGATTCTGAATATGGAGGCGACATATTCCTCCGAACGTCAGTTGACTTTCTACGGACTATCAAAGATGATAGAAATCTCTATAACCACTGCTGTCAGGACTCCATATTTCGCAAGAATCATACAAATTCATCACCAATTTTACGAAAGGCAAATTGAACATAATACGAACTGGACGCCAAAGTAGCAAGGCAAGTTCTTATGGAGATTTTGGAGCCACCCTTTGGGTGAAAATTTGAGTAAAAAGTTTAAAAGTCTTAGACAGAGATCCTTATCTCCGGAAGTCATATCTCTCATTTCTCTTTGCATTGATTTTGGCTGTCTGAATAGTAAAATACAAAACAGAGATCAGGCATATATCTTTATGCCAAAGAATTTTGTATGATGATAATATTCCAGATGTGTACTCAACAGACATCAAGAAGTCTGTCCTGATGGATATGTACAGTAGTTTCACGGGTTTAAGTGACTAGACACAGAGTTTGGATTCGTAATTGGAATTATTTGAGTCTTGAAATTCGTAACTATATTTAATTATAGCGCTGTCTCTAATTCGCACACTCTGCTATTCGCTACGGCACGCACTAAGGCTTCTCAGTCTGCTGCTTCTTCGCCAGTCCTTGCCTGGTAACAGTTCCCAACCCAGTAGGTTCCCCTGATTCCGGGTTCACGTCCTGACTTGTCGGCGACTGCCTTACGGCTAACCTTGCTCCAAGTGTGTCTTCACCTTTTGAACTCAAAGCTGAGTGTCAGTCTGGGTCTTATATTACGACCGACGTTCAGTCGGGCAGTTTGGAATGAAGCACCCATCTTGGGCTTACTACAAGATTTGTATTACTCCTCGAAGCTCCATTTCGATTCCCGTTATATAGCCTTTCGGCGGACCCCACAGAAAACACCGTCTCCAACAGCTCTTCTATGGTTGCGTGTGTAAATTTTGCTGCGACTGCGTGATGGTTACTGACCGTTGAGCTTAATTGCGCCGTCGCGTGTTAACCGTGTCGTAACCTCATAATGGGCGTTCTTCTCTTTCCAGAATTCTAGCTTCGAGCTCTCATGTCAAAATATGTATTCGACAGCTTTCTGGTTTCAGTACCAGCCATATTAATGTCTATGCTGATACTTTTCACCATGCCTCTTCACACGAGTGTTGCAGTAGCACCTCAATATCGGCAACATCGTCTCCTTCCAAATCTTTACTTACTATTTATAATCATATATTCATATCATTCGGCGACATATAACCTCTGCAGCTAATAGGATACTACATTCATAAATGAGATATGGTGTCGTACAATTTTATTCCGTCTTTATGTAAAGTGAATAAAAATGAATGCACATTGGCGAGATTTTGTTGCCTTTCTGACTGTCGGTATGTATATTTCGTTATTTGATACTGATCCGGTATGTGTCAAATATAAATCCTACTTTACTGGAACAGAAATAAATTGTATAGGTTTTCTCCTAATTGTAAATACAGCGACACTAATTATAATTTGCAGCTTCTATTCAAGCATTTTTATATGATGGATATTTGAAAATCTAAAGCATGACTTTCATCTTAATAATATTTAAAATGTTTGCCCTTACCACACAGAAAACACACTGCATCTCCACTAGAAATATCAGTCGAATTTAGGGAAATATATCGCTGTTTATACTGAGACTTTTATACAACCCAAAAATAAGTTGCCTGGACGAAATGCGATTTTTGTGTGTGTGTGTGTGTGTTAAAGAGGCCAGTCTGAACTGGCCAAACTTGAGGAGCGTGTTCTGCAGCCATTTGGAGCAAGGAATAACCAATAAACTAGAGATCGATTCGACAGTCATCGAGTTAGGTGCTAGTGGAGCGAGCCGGAAGTACTGTAACTTGAACGAGTTCCTGCTTGTACACTGTCTAGGCAAGTGTGGCTGTGTTGCGGAGCAGTCGCAGTTCAATTGCCTAGCACGCTGACAAATGAAAAATAAGCCCACTTTCTTTCGTAAACGGTTCCTGAAATTTAAATTATAGGGCTACTATGGTGGAATACCGGAAACAATATCAACTTCGCAGAAATTCACAGAGAACGCACACAGAGCTTTGAGGGAGACTGGTTCCTTCACACGCGCGAGAGCAGACAGTGAACAACGAAGCCGTTGACGAGATAATGTTCTGGCATCAGAACAGCGGAGCCCACATACAACTACACGCAGAATTTCTGGGCGACTGGTATAGCACAGAGATAGTTATAGATAATTTTGCACCATGTAGGTTTCTGTCCATATCACACCAAAGGAGTACAGTAATTCTTACAAGGAAATCATGGCAACCGTGCAAATTTTTATTAATGGCTACAGCAGCTGCACATTCTGCGTGATATTCAGTTCCCGATACCTGGGATGGTAGTACCAGAACAAAGAATTCGCGCTCTAGGGCACAGGAAAATCCAAATGATATAGCAAAATGTAATTTTTAACACTGATATTCATTTTAAGTGTGGTGTGGTGTATTAGATAATAACATGATTGGACCATATGTTATCGAGGGACTTTAACAGCTCCTATTACAGAAATAATAATAAAAAAAAAAACTCAGTGACTTTAGCCCGCAAGCTAACTATACCGACCGAGCGATCGACGCATGTCAGCGAAATTAGTGCAAAATTAATTTGTCCCTTAAAAGACGCATATGACGTAATAATGTACTTATGTACGTGTGTTCTACACAGCAGACAGGAAAATGTTTACAGATGAATTGAATATGACAATGCGTGTTGAAGGCAATAAGCCCCAGTAGAGAGAAATATTCGGAAGGCTTGGTGAAAGGAGACCCATTCAACATGGGGAGATTATGGGATAATTATTTCACTCGTTATTTTCTCGCGTAAATTTTTCCGAGATTTTCAGTACTTATGCAAATAAGTGTTGCTGCAGATTAATTTTCCCTCTTTCTTATTGAACAACTTGGTTTAAGGGATAGCCACTTTTATTTGTATTCGGGAGACAACCGTTTCGAATGCCGGCCAGAACACTTACTGTTTGACTGAGGATTTTTCATGCCTTCTTAATCCCTCCTGCGAAATTCTGGGACAGCGCCTTAAATTTACTACTTCGTCTCACACCTTTTACACTTCATTATGCACAATCATCACATTTAGCGCTATGTAACCAACACTTCATTTGGCAGAAGCCATAATGACAAGAAGTGAAGGAAAGGAGAGGCCATGCATAATCCCCTCCCCCAAAATGGAACATTTGAATCGTCAGGTTCTTAAAGAAGTCAAATTATTCAAATAACCTTCTGTGTAAAGAATATTTGTGCAGAATATCTGAAATGATATGAGTTGATTAAGGCAGTGTTTTTCAGCTTTTGTCAGACCGCGGCCCCGTAATTTCTTTTCTGTAAGAAGAGGGCCAGGTATAATTGATGCCAGGGCCCGGCATTCGAGAAACAATAGATTAAGGGAGTTTCTCGGTAATTCCTGACCCCTGGAATTGTGCATCAGCTACCTGCACAACACATTACTTCGGATCTGTGAGGCACGATTGTACGTTCAGTCTGTGGGAAAAAATTCCAACCCATACTTCGATTATATATAGTGACATGAAGATATACTTTCTCGTATAATTTCATGTCGCAGTTTTTATCATATTTTATCTATAAGCACTTATACAATCTTATAGCTACATTAGTGCTGCATAAAATCCCATACGGATCAATATAGTAGTTTCCGGAATTCGTTTCTTGATACATGCAGACCTGATGTGATTACTGGATAAACAGTGGGACGAACACATAAGAGAAAAATGAAACACTCCTTAACTGTATAAAAAGAAGTAAGACTAAACTGGGCTCATCACATTCCAAGAAGGTACAAATATTAAATTACATTCCGAAAGGATATGATATTTCGAAGCCTGTAAAGAAACGGACATATCAGTTATAGACATTTGGAACCCGAATATAATTAAGTAGTGAGGCTGAAGAGAAAGAATGAATTACTTTAGTATAGAAAATAATTACACCAAGATATTTATTGCAGTATTTATATGCTGTTCGCGGAGCATTATTGGTGGATTGAAAGTTTCACAGAAACACGTTGAGAGACTGAGGTTCTCATCATGAGGAGAGCATGAGGAGTTCTGTTTTCTGGGGTACGCAATCTGGTAGAAGTTTACTGACGTTACCTCCGACATTTCGGTAAACTTCTGCCATGCAACATGGCGTTAACTCGCGGAAAATATTACTCTTTGAAATCTGAAATATTCATTCATGCTTACCTAAACTTGCAAGTCATTTAATCATAAATTAATAATAACTTATTTAGGTTGCCGGAAGAAATGCAACTAATTATTTTCCAAGGAAGAAATTCTTTTCGGCTTATTGATTAATCATTAACGGATGAGATACTACAAAGTGTCAATTTGTTCAACGATTTTATAAACTAGTTTTGTACAACTAACTTCATTTCAAGGTGAAATGATTTTTAACATATATCATTACTAGAAAATTATTGTATATACCAAGAAAGAAGTCTTTCAATGGAAGAAGTGCTATTTAACTACAGTATCAAAAGGAGAAAGACTGAATATGAAAGATATATATTTTACTTTCGATAGTAAACATTTTGGAGTAAATTTTTAAATACTCTTATATACGTATATTATATTACAAGTTTATGCGGATTACTTTAATGGTTATGCTAAGTTTCAATTGTTAGTTTGACTGGACAGTTAAACCTGCCATCCAGATCGGTAATCGAACCTGATACTTTCGATATGCACTCAGTATTTGTGTGGCAAGACGATCACCTCTCCGGACGACATGTTTGTACTGTGGTTTGCTACCTTATTAAAACATATTAATAATATATTCATCTATATAAGTTTAAAAAATTACCAGTTTAGTTTGCACTTTGTGCTATGTCTTAGTTGTGGTGTGCACATGTGTCCAGGGCTCTGTCGCGGTTCTCCATCAACATCTGTGTAACTTGATTCTGCTCAGGTTTCCGGGGATTGATTTACACTGACCCGACGAGGGTTGAGTGTCATTCTGTCACACCATTATCAGTGCCAATGACAAAAGTGTCATTTGCAGTGTCGCACTGGCTCTGTGTTAGGATCAACTGAATGCAGTGTCGCATTGGCTGTGTGAAGATTTTCTTCTGCTGCTGTACATTTATAATTCCACGCAACGTTTTTACAGCGATTGGAGTGGGGAATTATGGCATATTTTATTAGTGTTCAATGTTCCAAATTATCTTCATGTGTACATGTTTATAGTTCCAGTGATCGAATTATAAAACTGTGAACGAGATTAAGAGTTAAAGGAAGAAGCAGAATGGATGAAGGAATGAATGCAAGTGCAGTTAGTGTCCTCAGCAGATCGTGGTGATACATCCACAGACAGGAAAATGTTTTTGTACAGTGTTGTATAGCATACTTGTTGCAAATGGATGTAACGTTACAGATATACGAAAATAACATCCATCCATATATGAGTTAAAAACGTCACAACACCAAATGTAACTTACATATAACAATAGAATAATACACGAAGGATTTTTTATAAATACCTTGATCCATTTGATCTAGATTTGCACTGTCTTAATATTAATATTGAAAAGTTTCGTTGTTAATATTTAGAAATATCACTTTCCGCTAATTTGAGATGTAGATCACAACATACGAATTGTGTGCATTGTTTCCCGGCTCGACACGAGACCTACAGATGGTTTACTCCGAGTTTATGTGACAGCAGACTATCTGGTCGTCTTCGTCAGACGCCATGACAGTTTGGCAAATCCAGCTAACCAATCACCGGTGGCGCCTTTCTGCAACCATCTCTCACTGCGAACTGACCTGCATGTAGGAGCCAGCAAAGTCCCACTGAACCGCATAGCAGAGCTGGAGCCCGGTCGATCATAGTGAAGCCAGCGAGATGCGCGAAATCGTACGATACCGTACGGAATGGCAGATATCCACAGCACTGCGGATCTATTCTATACGCTTCGTAACGCGGCCAGGATCTTATTTTCCTTGACATGGATGAACTCGATATAAGCCTAAACTACCTTATTAATATGTTCGTGGTAATAGACTGTAATTCTTTGGCAGGTCATTGATTAATAATTTATAACGCTTAAGGCACGTTTTATTAATCTGTGGATTGCGACATCCCTAGGGAGATCGCCGAATTATCAAGAATTATTTGCAATAACGTCATTTTCGATATATGATATAAACTCCGTCCTAAGTGCAACAATTTAGTGTAGGCCTTTTGTCTTGCTTTCTTCTACACTACTTTTTCGGCCGCAAACGGCCATCATCAGGCGTATACACTCACGTATACTTAGGACGGAGTTTATATCATATATCATATAGAGTGCAACAGGATGCTTAAATATTATATCGTCATTTTCGCCAACATTTTCGAGAAAACGTAACAGCAGCAAGAAAGTTATTTCGCGAATATGTTCGTAACTCACAGTAACATTTTATAGCCTGTGTAGGTGCGGAGACATGTGTCACGCTAGTTAAGTTCCTGCCGGTATGGCAGAGGACGACAGGGACCTGCAATATCGTGCAGAACTGCACTTTTCGCTGACCTGCAGAATAGGGACGAGGGTCACATAAAGTTAAATTATTATTTTAGGTAATCGCCGTGTCACAAACTGTGATAACTCGTGGACTAAGAACATCTTATTTAATTATGACTTTGAAGGTTATACGATTATTTAACTTAAAGCCATCTTAAATAATACATGCGGTTATTGTATGTAGAAATAAATTTGTTCCAGGAATAATTCATAATGACTGGTTGTCATTAATTTTGCCTATCCACATAGAAAGACCAGTGAAACATAGAAATATAGTTAATACGTAATCACGTATCCCTATGTCACTGTGCAAAACATGGGCTGTTTCATGTTGTCAGTATCAGAGAGTTGTGCCTAAACTACAAACTTCGTGCTGTAATGATTAGGTTAGAAAATAATATTACAGACACATTTTTAGCGCACGATATATCGCAGTACAAGCCGATATACTATGTATATTTAGCTGTCTATTCCTATGAAACAGAAAACTTAAAAAAAAAATTATGTTCTCTAAATGAAATTTTACTCTGTACACGAAAATATACTCAGCGACGCTTTACTGTAAGATCTGCCGCCGAGAGTGGTCCAGAAGCAAATGGGGAGAAGAATTCGAGTATATACAGTTGATATGTAGTCGTAAGAATGCAAAAAAAAAAAACGATAAGCTAAAGATGGCTAACTAATCCTTGGGAAGAGTAGCGAAGTTCGAATATTTGGAAATTATATGTAACATTAGTTTTACAAATAAATTAACAGCGTATTAAATTCGCGGAATGATCAGTACCATCCTTTTCAGAATCTCTTAGTTGCAGTTGGGGTTCAGTTTTAGTTTGAAAAAAATTACATAATGAGGAGCTTCATAATTTGTCCTCTTGAATAAATATCCTTCATGGTCTATAACTTTGTGGATTACTCTCTCTGGCTTGTTCCAATTCTGAAACTATTAGTCTTTTAACATATTTGGTAGGACTTCTTAGACGGGAGAGATCGGTCCATCGTAAGGCCTTCATTTCCACAAGACAGTACAGATACTGAAGAAGCATAGACATACTTCCACATCTCGAGGAGGGTTAGAATCCACGAGCCTAGTGTTAAATTAGTCAAAAATAATATGTGCCTTAGACAAGGCAGCCACTGTTAACGGTACCGTATTTTTTTTTTCCTTGGCACTACAGCCCCAGTGAGCCTATGCCTACCTCCATGAACTTCTCCGTTCACTTCGGTTTTTCTAGATCTTACACATTCGGTAGGACTCCTTGGGCGGGTGATCAGCTCGTCGCAAGGCCTCTACCTGTACACAAACACAGAAAAACGCACACACACAAACTAAACATCCATGCCCTGAGAGGGATTCGAACCCACGATCCCTGTTTCTAAGCGAGCGAAGACAGTAAATGCCTTAGACCGCTCGGCTACCGTTACCGGTAGCAACTATTATTAGGGTGATAAATACATGGAGATTTAAATGAGCAGACGTAGGATAGGTGATAAATACGTAAATGTCATATGGGAAATCCCATAAGGAAATAAACAAGTCAGAAGCCAAGGCGTAGATGTGAGGAAAGCATTGAAATGCAGGGCTGGATGTGAACTGGGTTGAGATGAGTCCTTATGCTTTATGAAAGGCAGAAAATCGTTTAAGTGACTACGCGGCTGGTAGCTGCCAAGAAAGACTCTGCCCAATTGAGTTAGATAGAATGAATTAATTCAGATTTAATTAGAAGCGAAGAAAAATCTGACGTCTGAGTTCATTTTCTCGTATCTTCTTCTTCTAATCATGTATTTTTTTCTGTTTTTACTTTGATGAATAAATACACCTACATTCAGCCATCCACGCTCCGATCCAGAGACAGCATGACCTAGAATGTCTCAAAATTCTATACTCTAACTTAATCTGATTTCTCTACTCTGAATCACCCAGTGCCGGGCCAGAGATGGTGCCACCAACTTCAGACATGAGGGTGTGATAATGTCCTGCATGATGAGGGCTATTACGCTTCTCAAGGATATAGATGAACATGATGTAATGATGGAATAATTCTTTATGAGGGGAAATAGGAGAATGTCTGTGAAAAGAAACCCACTTCTTTGTCATTTCGTCCACGACGAATCTCTTGAAGTTGCCTGAAAATTAATTCGATTCTCCATGGTAGATGCCAGGGTCTAATCACCTGAGCTACGGCATGGCAGGAAAATCTTTTCTTTCATGAGGTTTTTAAGGCGAAATTGCTTTCTGTTGGAATTCTTCAGCCACAAAATTTATATGTGCCCCCCCCCCCTGCGCTTTATTAAGTTCTATTCTATTGAGTTGTGTTTTCATTATCAGAAAAATATTTATATTTTTCTGCTCGAATGAAGTCACTCAAATTCCATTAGAAGGAAAGAAAAATAATTTCCGCAAGAGCTATATTTCCTCTTTCCTTACAAATACGTATTAGGTCACCACTTCGATATTCAACACTGTTTGTGTTTCCTCACATTTTTCTTCCATGGAACTTGGCGGTTTCTTTAGAAATGTTCAGTCTTCCACCCTTTCTTCATGCGCTCTGCATTGCGGCCTTCGTGTCCCCTATATGTTGGCGATACCATATAGTTCTATGTTATAATCCTCACAGAAATCGAGTTTAAGAAGTCCTCTGTTTGCGTTTCAGTAAATAAAATATAGTTACACAGGTAACGTCAACCCTATTAGTACTTTGTCTCTACTCCCATCCACTCTGACCTTAAAATAGGCCATTTAAGGTCCTTTATTTCCTATCATGGTTCACTCAGAGCCATTTTTCTCCCAGCATCTCTATTCATGGCCAGTTTAAGGGCCTCATAACCGTTTTTCGGTCTCTACGCTTCCATTAGTTCGCTCAAGCTCCGATCTTCTTGTATCCTCATAATGTTTTCCACGCTCCGTATTTTCTTCTGCTCTGAAGATGAAAGCATCACTTTTCTCTGAAGTTATACCCCAGGAGGCAGTACTCTTCAACATAATTTTCATGTTACAAATATAAACAAGTGGTTCGTCCGTGTAGGTATCTTGTTCCTCAGTGAAACCTGTGCTATTTCTACCGAGACTGCAGCAGGATAACAACTCCTGCTACAATGTCGGACAGCTTTCATACCTTCATCACGCCTTCCTCTGCAGTGTTCAGACACATTACACTCTTGGCCCACGCACAAGCATTACTGTAGGACTATCTAAACTGTCGCAAGATCAACGCATATTATTAGTGCATTTTATGGCCGAAAACATTTGTTACTGAGGCGCTTCTTGGCACGAGATGCAAATAGTATACAGCCATATTGTCGTCACGACATGTTTATAATTCTGCAGAGATGGAGGGTATCTTGCTGACAAAATGTTTCGCTATAATATACTCGTAATTCTCCTACTGTTGGCAAGATGCAGTGCAACACGAGTGCAACTTGAAACATGCTCACAACAATGGAATATGTTTCTGAACTTTCAGTTAATCTTCCATTTTAAAAGAATCAAACCTGACACTGTCATCAAAATACTGTGGAGCAGCGTCTCTCATCCAATGATCCGCTAACGGTTATGGATCTAATATCCAGTTTTTGTCTGTAATCAAATTGGCGTTAGAGGTAAAGACAAAGTACATTTATCGTTGTATTTAATTACGTAGTTACACACTGCACCATGAAGACGTCTTGAGAAGTAGACGTATAGTTCCGCCATTCTTGGTCTCAGTACAAATTGTAGTTAGAGATATATTTATTTCACAACAGCAGACAGAATTACTATTCTGCAATAGACGCCACGGAACAGAGTCCTTAAGAAACTAGTAGTCGCTCAGCTGGTTAGGACGCTCCCTGTCTTTAATCTAACATTAAGGTTCATTGGCGTGTCCACAGAATGGGTCCTCTAGGTCTTGTCCTGACGAAAATGAATCCAGTGGACAAAATATTTCTAAATGATACAGTTTAATGTTGTTATTTCATCTACGCCTAGGTCTCTCAAGTATCGTGTTTCTTTCTAGTTTTCTGCCTAAAATTCAGCTCCATTCTTTATCATTCCCCACCCGTCGTATTCACCTTAATCCAGTCCTCTTTTTGTTGCATAGGCCTACGTTGCAACGACGGTAAACTCTGCCAGATATGTGCTGATGTGTTCCCTTGTGTACGAACAAATTGTTATCGAATTCCTTAGGTTCTTTTTTTCCAAGCAGCAACGAATTAAGTTCTGATGAACATTGCTGCTAGTTGCAACTTTTATTCTCTTATTTTCTTATGGCGTTTAACAACAGAACAAGCCAGGAATAAGTCACAGGTTACAGATTTTGAGGATTTGTCTCTGCGCTGTCCATAAATGGGCAAGCGGTCCCGCAGGAGGCAGACAGAGCGCGAGACAAGGGTTGCGTATAGAATTCTAATGGGGATAATAGTCACTTGGAAAATATAGAAAGAGATGGAAGGATAATATTGCGTTTGCTAGGGAAGTAGGTTCTGATGCATGGCTGTAGACGGGACTGGTTGAGGATCGTGTCCGGTAGTGGGCTTTATATTTATCTTCGGGTTCCTTCATCAGGGAATTATTAGATACTTACGAGCAGTACAGAAAGAATCTGAAATAAAAATTGTTTAGGTTCATGGCAGTTTGGGCACTGCATGGCAATTAAGAAAAAACTCTTTCGAAAGGCGCAATTAATATGTTCTGGGCTATTATGAACATGTACGATTTGAGGTTTACATCGGGGGGTCATGAAGAGTAATATCGTTGCTCTGTTTTCACAATGGTTTCTTGTTCGGCTTATTATTCGACCCTGAAGATGGAGGCCATCTAATCCTTCGAAGCGTCGGTTGACTTTCAACGGACTACACTTCGATGTATCCTCTTTATAATGGACATGGTTACAATTGTACATCAATTGTTCACAGATCTAGACATCAATATCAACACGTACTAAATAGTCGGAAACACGTCACTGTATCAGCATGTAAGCGATTTCTTCACACGACATAGATAATTCGTGTATATATATATATATATATATATATAGTTAAGGTTTTCTATTCTGTCATTATTATTACTATTGTTATTATGTAGAACTTAAGGCCATCATTTTTACATATGCATGTATATACTACATTAGTTTTGTGGGTTTTGCCGTTATTTGCTTTCTCTGTGAGAGAACAGACTTCCTGCAGTATCTGATAGAAGGCGTTAATCGACAAAGGTTTCCGACACAACATTCAATGAAGTCATTCTACAGGGACGAGAAAAGTTATTGTCGAGGCTTCCTGTGCTATTTGAAACAGATTAGTGGCCGACTTTGACAGGAAAATAGAAAAAGTGGAACTTACTGCTTGCTTTTTTTTAATATATCTTCTTCGAACAGTGTTTAAACAAAAATAAAAAAAATGTCAGGTTAAAAATTTCGATTGAATATTCGAAACTGACGGCGATGTGCTGGGGGCACGCGGTAGCGTAGTTGGTTGATGCACCATGCTACAAGTCGGAAGGTCGCGGGTTCGAGTACCGATGAGGTGGATTTTCTCAATTGACCTAATCCTTCCAGCCGCATTATGGCCCTAGGGTCGACTCAGTTTCTAACAGAAATGAGTACCAGGAGTCTTCCTGGAGATAAAGGGCGGTCGGTATGAATTATGCAGGTGCATTCAAACCGTGTGAACTTCCTTTTATTCCTCGCCGCCTTGAAACACCCTCCTGCGTCTTCTCCACCTGCATGGAGTCCCGGAGGAAGCCAGTTGCTCTCCGCTGATGCATATGGACAGGTCTGAGTGGAATGCGGTGGCGCTGATGGTGAGCGAAGGCGGGCGGACAGACAGTCTATAAAACGGCTTTCATCAACATGGAGCTCCAGCAAGAAAATAAGGCCAACGCATGAATCAAGGACTATATCAATGCGGAGTGAGGAGTAAGACGGACGGAGCCACAGGACCAAGCTTATAGGATTCATTATGGTGGATTACGGAGGCAGTAGCGCGACATAATAGCCTTGATACGCCGCTGAATCAACTCATCACAACTGTTTATGATACCGTGGATAGTTGCGGCTCAAGAAAGGAAGGTTCTGTGATAACTGCAGTGCAGCGTCTTCCAGGCGATGAACATATAGAATGAATTATGGAAGACATGCAGAGGGGACTCAATTGTACATCAAACTGAAGTCTCGCCGACAAAACGCAGCAGTAAGGATGATTAGATGATAGGGCAGACATCGTTGCGTGCAAGTATATGGAACTATGTAAGATTTGAGGTTTTCACGGCGGTGACTATGAAGAAAGCAGTCTTCTGGGATGTGGCACCGTGGAGATGCGGTGTTAACCGACGTTTCGGAGGAACGTATCGCCTCCATTTTCAGGGTGTAAGGAAAAATAAGAAATCCGCGAGCGAAGAGACCGTGCGAACCGGTACAAGCAGGTCGCACGGTCTCTTCGCTCGCGGATTTCTTATTTTTCCTTCTACCCTTAAGATGGAGGCGATACGTTCCTCCGAAACGTCGGTTAACACCACATCTCCACGGTGTCACATCCCAGAAGACTGCTTTCTTAATATGGAACTACTTCGACGTAATGTATGTTGGCGATATTTCTGAAGTCCATTAAGGAAACTGAAGATAACAGTAAATAGAACAAGAAGTAAATCTCTGAATTAATACATGAAATTGAAAGCAGAACGGCGAAGTAGCTAAGTTAGAACAAAAAGTTAAGGAGTGTAGGAAAGAATCGGGCACGAAGCAAGAAATAATAGCAAAATTGCGGCAGGTTTCAGAAGGATTAGAGAGAAGACTCAGTAACAAATCAATAAGATAAAGAACGGCTTCAGAACTTTGGCGTAGCGAAGAGACGGACAGTTTAAAATCCTGAACTATTGTATTCAATCTGAGAAATCTGAACCCGACAAGTAAATCAGGATATTTGAACCTATATGACCTCTTTTCTTACGAATTTCATGGAGAAGAAATTCGTGGAAGAAACAAATAGGAGGATATTCGAATGTAGTTAATAAAGAAGTCCAGGTAGTTCATGATGTTCAAAATCAGGTCAAAGATTATAGTGAATAATTATGAGGACAAGAGATTCGTCTGAACAAATTTGAGGACATGGTATGACGAATGGCGCCTACTGCTCTGAGGGAAGTGAGGTGTGAATATACGGAAATTAAATGCAACCTTACAAATTTGTTGAGGCAGGTAGAGCTATTCAGCAAAAGGCAGAGAGAGACATAGGCCGTGGGAGTCATGAAGCCATTGAACTGGCTAATACAGAAATCCCCTATACCTAACGTAATGACCAAATTACGCATTTCCAGTGAGCTCTCGTGTTCTAACCCACGTCTGTCGACTACACACTGTGGCGACACCCACACCCATGCTGTTAATATTTCATATGAGTGCGAGTCTAACCCATTTGTGGATAATAATATAAACGAGTCGCTGTCTCATCACGAATCGTGTCTCTGTAACAAGGTTAATTGTAATTCTATTGATTTGATCCCGACCACGGAAAACTACGCTTACCGGAATGACTAGCGACCAGAACGCTGGAGGGTGGAAATTATACCCCTGAACGTCAGCTGCAGGTGAGCTCTCCACAGGATTACTGATAGGGGATGGGACAGCCGGCGCAGTCCAGGATTCGAATGTAAGGGAGGACATAACCCCAGCGAGAAAATCAAGCTACGGGGAGCTATCAGGTTGATCCTGGACTGATGAAGTGTTCAGATTCATCTGTCCCTACATACCATCCACAGAAGTAGCTTGTTCTCTCTATTAAGACTACTGAAGTTAATTCGGTTTTGAGAAGTTAGTCGTCGTAGAGGCTGATGCGGTGTTCGCAAGTGGATGTACTGAAGACCACAATTAATATTTAATATGGTACACCAGTTAGAATTTTCGAGTGGTATCCCCATGAATAAATAACGGGGAACTCTAACCAAAATGAAGGTAAATTTTGCCTCGATGCAAATATAATTTCCGTAAGCAATTATGTTATGCAGAAGACACTATACAGAGTTACTATAAAAGAAATATACACTTTCAACGTTTTATAGAAACCAAAGTACTGTTGATATAGCCAAAATACTTACCTGGTTCTTCAGTATATGTCTTTAGTTCTGTATCACTAAGTTACAAATGTTCTATGTGTGAGACTTTTGTCACACGGCAGATATCAATACGATAGTCCAATTCGTTCCAAACCCACCGAAGCAGGTCCTCGTCAGCGATCGCAACGGCTGTTGTGATGCGTTGCTTTAGATCCTTTACACTTACAGGAAGTGGAGGAACAAAAACTCTGTCTTTGATACATACACATAAGAAAATATCACAAGGCGCTAGATCCTGACTTCCTGGTGGCCAACGTGTCACTGCCATGTTCTGGTCTGTTGACCGGCCAATCCACTTCGTGTAAGTATAAACGATCTAAAGCAACGCATGACAACAGCTGTTGCGAATGCTGACGAGGACCTGTTCCGGTGTATTTGCAACGAAGTAGACTCCCGTATTGATATCTGCAGTGTGACAAAAGGCTCACATAGAGCACATTTGTAACTCAGTCATACAAACGTAAAGACATACACTAAAAAACGTGTAAGTATTTTGGATATAACAATAATACCGTGGTTTCTGTAAAACATTGAACGTGTCTATTTCTTTTATAGTAACCCTGTATATCGCCCGACTCATTTGATTATTCGTACCAGTGGTTAACAAAATTGCAACGGTTGTTGTATCAGCTTAATGCTCATTTCGCCTACACACCTGCTTTGCGTATCTACTTCAGACATAGTTAGTTAGTTAGTTAGTTAGAGAGGGTGGGTTTCCCCATGCACCGCGACCAGTTTGATCTATTGTGCTTTCCTCTATGATATTCTACCAGTCTCTATATCCTACCGATAAATGGTGCGTACCATCAGTCCCGCCGAGCAAGCTAGTTCGGCCACTTGCTTAGCGGTGTCTATAATGCTTCCCCCATCTATCAGAGGCTTTAGAGACTATTGTTGGGCGGGAAACCTCCTGGAATTTGGCTCAGTGATCCCCTTTGGGGACATGAGGTTATTTTACGTGCCGTACAGATACGACACGGGACACACAGCTTAAAGTCCCTCCCGGAGGACTTGTTCCCTGAATTTTTCCGCCCTTAAAAATTCGACGACCTCCGCCGGGTACTTGAACCCGCGTACCACGAGTCATGAGGTGGGAACGTTACTTCTAGACTACGGAGGCCGCTTAATTCAGACGTAAGTTAGATTACATCTGTGTAACATCCATAGAGCATTACGCTGCTTGTTTTATTGCGAAGTTTAGACCAGCGGCCACGACAAGCTTACGGAGAAAGGAAGACCACAGGCAATCATCTTGCAAGTGTGCTGACATCGCTTGTAACTGTTCCTTCCGCCGATGATAAGAAGAGAGACCGGATGACACGGGCGAGTAAAGGAAAGTGCGTGATATCAGAATGACGTATTGCGATCTCTGCAGACGACGCATCAACGAAACTTAAGATGCTTAAGATGTGACCTGAAAGCGGAAACAGTAAGAGAGCTGTATTTACTTTTGATGCAGAGGTCGCAAGCTGGGTTTATACAAGTACACAGAAGCTTTATACTCAGTATTGTGACCTATTTTCATAACACTGTGACTGTGCTTCTTAATATACAAGGCATGTAACCATAAGTTTACCAGTCATAGCCAGTGAAAAGTTGTACGGAAAAGACTCTTAGTTTCATATAGAATGGCTTAACCTCCGGGTGGGCTGCGCCATAGCTCAAGCGGTTAGTCGCTGGCTTTCCACCGCAGCGGCCCGGGTTCGATCCCGGTTCTGGTCAAGTGGGATTTGTGGTCGACGAAGTGGCGCTGGGGCAGGTTTTCTCCGAGTATTTCGGTTGCCCCTGCCAATCTTCATTCCACCAACTCCTCCACAATCACCCTCACCTATCATCTGGATCTGGTACAATAGGCCAGAAGTGGCCGCATTACAAGGGACTTAGTCCCACACCACTAGCAATAATAATAAAAATAATAATAGCCTCCGGGGAGTGTTCTCGCCTATATAAATGTGGTTCACTTTAGTGAAATGTACTAAAACTGGAGAATTTCTTCGAAGGAAAGAAACGCAAGTATTTTATGGGTGTGTTCATGTACCAATATTGTGTTTCATTTCCTTGCTCCATCTGACCTCTCTTATACACAGGAAGACAGTCGAAAGCTTTACGAACCCTCTGGGATATGGCATTGCTTTAGGTTGCCAACACACTATGTGTTAGTCACAGAAATGTAAACAGAATGAAAGCTCTGTTGCGTAACACAATAAATGGTCCGACTGGTGAAAATACTTTCGAGCGCAAGTAATATTTCGATATGCACATACGTACGAAGTTATGATATGGTTACATACAAAATCGAATTTTAAAATATATAGTTATCAATTGTCTAGTTTCAAGCAAATACAGTTCAGCGTCGGTAATCCGAACCAATGTATATCCTAACTGACTTAGAACACCACACTAAAAGAACCGGCGCCTGCAATAATTACAGATTTAATGAACTTATTTGACTTCCTTCTGGCAAGAATAAATTCTTGTGAAACATGATGTCATGTATTAAAGGACCTGCCTCTCTGCATGGTGAAAAATGTAAAAGATAAATTTGTTCCTGTGCTTAACTAATTAACCACTACGCCATGTAGGCGTATGGAGGAGTGGATATATAGAACCACTATATCTGTACCTAGGTACTAGCTGAAGGTGAGTTACGTGTTGAGAGGTACGTGTATAAACAAGTGAATGCTTGTCCCGAGGCCGGCGTGTTTCGAACGTCCGCGGGTTCTAGTTCTGGTTTACGTTCGAAACGTACCTGTAAATTCTGAATAAATAATTTTCCTAAACATTCTAATCTTTTACCTGAAATCCAGTAATCCGAACGACTGTACAGTCTGAACAAAAGAGTGCTTTAATTAGTTCGGATTATTGAGGTTGACCTTTGTGCAAATACAAGTTGAATGTGTTTTGAGCGATGAAGCTTTGCGGAAACATAGATGCACAGGCGGTGACTTGCCGGCCATTCATAGCGTGTGGGCTGTTATATATATATATGATTGATTGTAATTCTGAATTTGAATTCTGTACGTGAATTTACGTAATTGCTAACTAATTCCATATATCTAGTCGCATTTTGTGTCGAGCCTGTTAGTGATAAGGGAGTGCAAAGCGAGAGCAGCCAGAATACAGTCACACCTCTATAATTTCTTATCTGGATGATTGTGCTTAAAGAGTAAAATATTAAGAAATCTCATGTTAATTTGACACGCGGTAGCGTAGTTGATTGAGGCACTATGCTACAAGCCGGAAGGTCACCGGAAGGACTACCGATGATTTGGATTTTGTCAATTTACCTAATTCTTCCAGCCTCATTATGGCCCTGGGGTCGACTCAGCCACAAACAGAAATGATTATCAGGAATATTCTTGGGGGTAAAGGGCGGCCGGCCGGTCACGGTAGCTGAGCGGTCTAAGGCATGCACTGTCTGCGCTCGCTCGGAAGCCGGGATCGTGGGTTCGAATCCCACTCAAGGCATGGATGCTTGTGTGCGTTTTTCTGTGTTTGTCTACAGGCAGAGTCCTTGCGACGAGCTGATCACCCGCCCAAGGAGTCCTACCGTATGTGTAAGATCTAGAAAAACCGAAGTGAACGGAGTTCATGGAGGTAGGCCTAGGCCCACTGGGGCTGTAGTGCCAAGGAAAAAGAAAAAAGCGGCCGGCGGGTGACGCTGACAACCTTACCGCCATCTATGAGCCGATTGTCTAAAAAATGTGGGAACCTCAACATCTCACAGCCCTATGGGCCTCCACGGCCTGTTACAGGGATACCTTTGGGGCTGCTGATAGTAGGCTGCCAGACCCTAACGGAAAGAGTGCAAGACGTCCGCACTGCAGGCAGTCATTTACAGTAAGCAACTAGTTGATCTTCTCAGTAAAAGAGAATTGGATGAAAATCGCCTACTGAAATAAAGTTCCAGGAAAGGCTTCATTCCGAAATTAATAAGAGTTTCAGCGTGTCTTCGTAAGTTAATCCTATGGGAGCATGTGGCACCAAGTCTCAGTCTCCATGACGCCTCTCACAATGTCAACCATAATTTTTCGAACGGAAGTCGGATGCAAATTCCTGGTAAGAGGGGAGGTAATTGAAATTATATTTCCAGCAAACAATTAGTCTGGAATCTGATATCCTAATGTGATCCTACAGGTATATGTGGGTAGTTGTGAGGCTGTCTCCGAGAAAAGCTTTAAGAGCTGTTAAGTTGGCCTTTTGGTATGGAATTTCATTCAAGAAGTTTAGCGAGCAGCTACAGATCGTGTAGGGTGGGACAGCAACTTATGCGGGCGTCACGTTCTAAGGAAGGAACGTAACCTCCAAATCGTGTATAGTCAGAATTACCCTTCAAAACCCCTTAAATCTTTCACATACAATATTATTCCGTCAACAATGCAACTATTACTAATCACTCCTCTTCACGACATGTTTCAGCCACAAACTGCCATCATCAGGTCTAAGTTAAATATGCCTTTGGTAAGACTACTATTTCCAATATTGTATTTAAGCATCCTCTTGCATTAATATATCTTTCATATAAAATATCACCCATAAAATATGTTTCTCTATGAAAAAGTAAAAAAATTCAATCTGTACGTGTAGGAGACTGTGGAGGCCCATAGGGTTGTGAGATGTCGAGGCTCCTACAATTTCTAGACAATCGGCTCACAGATGGCGGTAAGGTTATCAACCGTACTCACCGGCCACCTTTTAACCCCGGGAAGATTTCTAGTACTCATTTCAGTTAGAGGCTGAGTCGACCCCAGGGCCATAATGCCGCTGGAAGGATTAGATCAACTGAAAAATCCAGTGACCTCATCGGGAATCGAACCCACGGCTTTGTGGTTTGCAGCATAGTGCCTCAACCAATTATGCTACCGCATGGTAACGTAAATAATAATGAGTACATATCCAAGTAATATGCATAGCAATTTTGTTTCAATTACATAAAGAATATATATACCGCATTTACGCATGTATAGGCCGCATGCGTGTATAGGCCGCAGCACAATTTTCAGACAGAAATTATAGAAAAAATAATTTTCATGGAATATTATTTCAGGAGTAGAACACCCTGTATTACTAATTATGAATATAATTTTTTTAAAATGAAGTGTGATTTCGAATATTTCGAATATAAGCCGCACCCCAGTTTTCCTCTTGAATTTTTGGCAAAAAATGTGCGGCCTATACATGCGTAAATACGNGCAAACCCAGGACACGCGTGGAGAGGTTTCGGTGACGGAGAGCGAGTCGTAGAAGAAACGCCCACGCTACTGAAACGTCTATTTATTAATTTCTTGGAGAACGCTTATGGTTGAATTCGCATAGGTTAACTGCGCTTATGATGTGATTCCACTGTATGCTCAGTTCATGCAGTGTCGGTAAAACAAAAGCGAGTAGCGGTTGACAACAGTTCAGTTCGCGGCACATGGCCAAGCTCGTAGTTAATCATCTACGTCGATGTTGTGGGAGGACCTGCTTCTCTGTGATCCTGAGCGCGATGCATGCGTGGGCTGAAACTCCTGGCAGGTCTAACCAAGCATAGAAGGTCGAAGGGAGGGAACAGACTAAAGTGGGACCAAACAGTCTGTTCAGAGGCTTTAGGTGGCGCCCACACCACTGGACTTGCCCTGCGAAAAGTTGGTAGCTTATTGGGGGGATCAACATACTACTCAGAAAAGGCTCAAGAAAAACCCAAACCATTCATGGATATTGTTCAAATAATTATGTAGTGTACATCCTATGCAAGTGACAAGGAGTGCAGTACACAATCTCAAGGTTTCAATAACATCACTATTGTATTTGCATTGAAAGGAGAAAGCTTCATTGGAGAGGCTCCATAGAGATTCCAAGGAGTCGAGATGGCGTAGACGGTAGAGGAACTGACTACGGGCTGTACGACCTAGGGGTCGGAGTTCCGGTCCTGGTGTTGTCAAGAATTTTCTCTTCTCCATATCGTCCAGTCCTGGTCTGAGGCCCACCCAGCCTCCTATCCAGTAGGTACTAGGGGCTCTTTCCCTGGGGCTAAACCTGCAGGGGCGTGAAAATTACCAAATATACCTTGCAATGAATTTGTCCACGATGAAAACTGACTTATGTAATGGGCACAAAAGAAAGAAGAACTGCAAATGTTCGACTAGTATTGTTCGTAATTTACAAACAAATAAAGGGCACATCTATGGGAAAACTGAAGCATTATATATATATACCTTTAATGCGCAAACAAATTCATGAGGCAACGAAATTTCCTAGGTGGGAGATATTTTGCCAAAATTCAGGACCTGTTTGCAAGGACGTGGGCCTGCCTCACAATAAATTATTGGCATATATTATACCTATGCAAAGTTTTGCCCACTAACGTGATAGTAGAATATGTGTCACGAGGACTTCCACTGCCAGTAAAGAGAGCTGGCCATTGGCCAGCCAAGGGACATTTTCTTTTATTGCTAGTGGGGTGGGACTAAGTCCCTTGTACTGCGGCCACTTCTGGCCTATTGTACCGGCCCCAGATGATAGGTGAGGGTGATTGTGGAGCAATTGGTGGAATGAAGATTGGCAGGGGAAACCGAAGTACTCGGAGAAAACCTGCCCCAGCGCCACCTTGTCCACCAGACACGGGATCGAACCCGGGCCGCCACGGTGGGAAGCTAGCGACTAACCGCTTGAGCTAAGGCGCGGCCTGCCAAGGGACATACTTCAAACAATAAAGACGTTCCACAAATATATAACTCAGTAACTTTAAGAAAAAAAAGTTATATGTTCTTGGGTGACGACGCGTTTCTCCAAAACGTCAGTTGACTTTCTACCTTCCCTGAAGGTAGAATTCTTCATAACGACCTCAAATCCTTCAGCTTTAAGAAGTGACACAAGACACTAACAGAAGATGGGTGGAGGTATACATTATTACAAAAATGTAAAAGAAACAGATCGAAAAGTATCAAAACTTATAGGATTTAATAATGTAATTTAACGTGCAGCCTTTCTCTATAATGATATGCGAATATATAGGATGATTCTAAATTATTATAGGAGTTTCCATGGTATATAAACGTAAAACCCGACAATACTTTACAATCACTCTGTATAATTTCTTGTAAGTTTCCGCGACATACGTGAAGTTTTGTGACTGCATACCGGTTGCAGAACCCCGGATTGTGGTAGGGTCCACATTGACGAAGTCACAGAGCCGTGCTGAGTCTGATCAGTATATAAGTGGACATAGGATATGCTTGCCTATGAATTAATTGTTTGCTGTAAGCTTGTAATTACAGTAGGTTTCTCTGGTACCAGGCACTCAGGCAGAAGACTCGAACGCCTTGCTTATGAAGCTAGACTGACCCGTACATAACGTGTAAGTTCACTTCACGCGAGTGCTCTGTAGAAGAGCCGGTATTACATTGTTGCATACAAATATAACAGTAACGAATGCAGCTATATTGCTTTCTTCTAGACGAGAGTTAGTCCAGTTCTCCAATCTAACTAAAGATTTTCTATGAGGCTCAGACCTGTGAGTTCTCTAGGATAATAACTGAAGCTATTGAGTGGAATTAAATGTTGACCCTTCGAGATCGAAAATAATTATTCGTAATACGAATAGGGCAGTTCACGGTAGCCGAGCGGTCTAAGGCATGTACTGTCTTCGCTTGCTTGGAAACCGGGATCGTGGGTTCGAATCCCACTCAGAGCATGGATGTTTAGTTTGTGTGTGTGCGTTTTTCTGTGTTTGTGTACAGGTAGAGGCCTTGTGACGAGCTGATCACCCGCCTAAGGAGTCCTACCGAATGTATAAGATCTGGAAGAACCGAAGTGAACGGAGAAGTTCGTGGAGGTAGGCCTAGGCCCACTGGGGCTGTAGTGATAAAGGACAAAGAATACGAATAGGAGAGACGAGAAACACGTACAAAAATTTAATGAGGAAAAGTGAAGGGAAGGCACATTAAAGACTTAGGAGCAGATGGGAGAACAGAAATAAAATGGATCTTAAAGTAATAAGATATAAAGATGTGGATTGGATGCTTCTGGCTTAGGATAAGATCAGTGTCACTGAACCTTCGGTTTACATGAAGGATGGATCATACTCGTTACCCGTTCATTTTAAATTTATAATTTAAGATTATAAGAAATAAATATATCATTCTGTTATTGCACTACCCAAATGAAGTAATTTCTCCTTGGCAAGTATGTGAAGTGGAATTATATGATGTATAGGTTCCATGCTCTAAGGTTCAGTGACGGAGAGGACCCTTGCCAGTGACGTCACGCACATCAATTCGGTAGTCCAAGCGGCAGACCTTGTTTTGTTTCGTACAGTTCGCGTCAATAAAATTTCAAGGGATTCTCCCCGCTTTAGGTAAAAAGGCTTCCGTGCTACGGAATGGCATCATCCTTATTAATATTTAGTTCACATGAAATGCAATTAGATCTCTCTATTAGGCACTGTGACAGTACAATTACTTAAAATAATTAAACGGAGCTCCAACACAACCAAAAAGTTAAGTCAATAATTTTCAGCACTTCGGAAACTTACAAATTCTGGATTAAAATATCTCAGTTTAGTTGAAAGGTGTGAAAATGTTTATTAGCCTGAATTTTTGTAGATAAATAATGGGGAAAGAAGACCACGAATTCTAAGCCTCAATTTAGAGCCCTATGATATGTCAGATTGTCAGAGCAACGAAGATTTAGATGTGAGTATGGCAGTGTCTGGTCTGGAAGGTGGTACCAACGTTTCTGGAGGACCTATTGCCTCTATCTTAGGGGAAGAAAATATAGGCAGCTGGTCCTTCCGAAACTCTGGTAACTCCCTACAAGAATGTAAGGTGTCAAAACCAGAAGGCACAGTGTAAAGAAATCATGGTTACTGAAACATAACCTATACTTTAAAAAATGTAAATAATTTATTATTATAATGCGGTCTGACTTCAAATTACGACAATTTTGGCTGTTTATAAAACCTGGGAGTTCAACAAGACAAACCAGTTTAAAAACATCAGAATAATGTAATAAGACTGTTTAGATAAAAGAGAATAAAATTCGCTCTTAGAACTTACCAGTTACATTTAACTTGCTGCAGTCTTTAGATTCTAAAGTTAATTATTTTAATTTTAGAGTTATGGACAACTGAACTGTATATTATGTGTTATATTAATTATAGATTTAGTTACTGTGCACTATTTTATATTCGCATGTTCGAGGCTCCTATGACAGAGCTTCCAGAAGGACAGGATAAGTTTTAAAATTCCTTTTTTTTTTTTTTTTTCAAAGTTCTTATTCAGACTTCTTCCTGCTCCCACATACTCGTATATTTAGAGACTTACGCTCCAGGTGCACATAGAAACGGATATGTATCTTCGTGTAAAGTGTGCATCCTTGTTATACGATTTTAACCAAGATTGAAATTATCTATACATTTTCGTAAAAGCCCAATCAAAAATTTAATGAAAATCTGTTATCGATTTTCAAGTTGTTACATGCGAACACACTGAAGGAGATATGTACTAACGCCAAGAGGTGCAATTATGCAAATTTCACTACTAATACGTGAAAAAGTCTCGACTGTACTAAATAGGTCATTAATATTAAATATTAAATCATTCTGTTTGAAATTTTTTACATGCTAAATCAGTCAAAAGAAGACTGTCGTAAAGAAATATTTTAGTTGCAGGGAGCTCAACTCTATGGAATGCTCTTACGACACCACAATATATATATCTTTCTATTGCCTTAATTACTTTCATGGCCATCTGTGTTAAATATTTTGTTCCAATCTACTTGGGAATTTACATGAACTATACAAACGGAGGCTTGAAACCAAAAAGAGGTTTGGTGATTTTTTCAAACTACGCTCAAAATGTACGTGAAACTCAGTCGGCTCCCTGTATATGTGGCACAGAGTGCAACTCGAAATATCGTAGCATGACGGTTGAAAGCCGGAATGGTAGAGCCCGAGCAGACGTTCACTGCTGAGCAACGGTTCGATTATCATGTTTTCGCGGCAATGAATATTAAAAAAAACTAGTTTCCGTTACAAAGAATAACAACGAACGAGTCGTTGCCATGTAGCAGGTCGGTAAACACAAGATTTTCTTGACAACCAACAGGATAACAGAAGCAATTAACCGTTAGACATAGGGACTACTATTCGTGCCGCGTGGCAGGTATGAAAGGGAGTTAATTCGCGCATTAAATGCAGCGAGAGAGTGAGAGATTATAGATCAGATCAGTCAGAGATTCTACTATAGTGACTCGTGAGACAGACGACATTCAGAAGGAGTTCAGTGTGTGTGAGCTGTTATAAATGACTGAAATTATAATGAACTGTCAGTAAACACGATTGCCTCTGTGGTCAAGTTGTCAGAGTTCCTGGCTACAGATCCAGAGTTCCGGGTTTTTATTCCCGTCTCTACCAGATTTTCTGATATGTGGTGGGTTTAGAAGGAGGTCCACTCAGCCTCTTGAGGATAATTGCGGAGCTATTTCAAGGAAATTGCGGCTCCGGTCTAGAAAACCGAAATTAACGGACGTGGGAATTCGTTGCTCTGACGACGCGACACCCTCTAACAGCTAAAGTTGGTACCAACTTCGCTGACAAGCGGCGGGCTCTCGGTAGGTGTAGTTCACTTGCGGACTAAAACCACGGAGTTTGTTTTGTCAGTAAACAAAAGTGCTAAACCCAGAACCCACTATTATTTGTTACGGTAACTCCCGGGTACGTGACAGTATTTATTCACTTCTTCCAGCCCGGTAGAAGTGAATAAATACTTCTTCAACGTGGTGTTCGGACACAGTGATGCGTCCGCTTTCACGATACGTTTTATTAATAATCATCATAAAAGAATTCGGAGAGCCATTAAATTAACCTTGAACGTATGGGGAGGCGTGTGAAAACACTGTAGGCCTGACGTTCTTGTAGTCCTTGCAAGTTGTCCCCTTCCGTAATTAAGAGCTCTTGTGGGAGAGTGTGTATATAGCTCCAGGTATTATGATCTCGTCACTGGATGAACGTGAGTGGTCAGCTTCACTCCTTGACAGCTTTGCCCCCCCCCCACGCACCCCGGAATAACGTCACGGTATCCATTGGTTAGACTGTCTTCTCTCGCTCTAACGCTGGGATCGTGGGTTCGAATCCAACTCAGGACATAGATGGCTGGTGTGTGTATGTGTTTATTCTGTGTTTGTGCTGTCCTGTGTGTAGGTAGAGGCCTTGCGACGGGCTGATCACTCATCCAAGCTGCCCTACCGTCTGTGAAAAATTATTACGGTACTGTATAAGAGGCCTGGGCCTGAATGGGCTGGATGAGCCATTGTAAAATGAAATCCATTGGTTAGAACGCTGAGTATGACCGGCAGCCAATATGGACTCTGTAGATAAAATAATAATATCCGGCCTTACCTCAAACTTAACTCCAATTTTGTCGTCTGGCGGAAGTTTTCTCAATGACCTATAACCGGATAGTGTTAACAGAACTACAACAGAATCAATATTTGAAATGTCCCATGAAAATTTAACTGGAAAATTTGACAGTTTCCATTTCTAGCTACGGTTTCCACTGATCCTCAACAATTCATTATAGCCCTTAAGCAACACTTTGTTATCACGATTTCAGTAAATACTCACGCCGTGTAACATTTATCTGCGAAGGTTGAAACTGCAATACCGATTGAAACATAGACACGTCACACCGTATTTACTACGACCATCTTATGGTCCTGTTCTCAACTGATATTAATGATCTATACTTGCATAACACACGCAAACCGTATTCTGTTATTGTGTCTTAGAATTACACTTTAAGGTCATGAAGCCACACAATCGGATATTCACCATTCCGACTAATGTGCCATCTGATCCAATCTTCTTTTTCACATATTTATTATACATAATCTGCACAGTCTGCTATACACGTATATAAAATAAGTACTGGCTCGTAAATGAGTTATGGCCGGTGGCGTAACTCATATACATGGTTGTTTGTTCACTTAGGTATCACTTTAATGTTTGTATTTGGATTTCTCTCGGAACTGTCTGGTAGATTAGGTCTGTGTATCTTTTCATTCTATGTGTACTTTCGCTATTGTGCATTAGTGTGGTTTTCTAATTTTCTTAATTATTTGGTATTCCACTTCTTTATTTCACTGAATATCAACTCTTGAATAGTTAAACCGAGTACAACAGCTGCTGGTCCCTCATAGTACAGAAGATTGCTGAACTTTTCGAAAAATCTTGGGCGAACAACAAATTTGGTGTCACAAAACTTCTCGGTGTTTCTGATACAGACGTGAGAATCGATCTTTCAACTTCACAAGCCGTGAAGGCCCATAGGGTTCTGAGACGTTGAGGCTCCCACATTTTCTAGACAGTCGGCTCACAGATGGCTGTGAGGTTGTCAGCCTTACGCGCTGGCCGCCCTTTAACCCCAGGAATATTCCTGGTATTTTTTTTTTCTGTTAGAGGCTTAGTCGACCCCAAGGCCATAGTGCGGCTGGAAGGATTAGGTCAATTGAAAAAAATCCACCTCATCGGGATTCGATCCCGGGACCTTTCGGCTTGTAGCATAGTGCCTCAACCAACTAAGCTACCGCGTGCCCCCTCTTCGCATTGGTACAGGTGTTAATATTATATGAGGCTGTGCTGCCCATGCAGAGAAATCTACACTGCAGATACTTTCGAAGCTTAGACGGTGACGTCAACCAATAAAATTCCGCCCTTCATGTCCGTACCGTTGCATTAACATGTAGCTAAATGGTCGTCAATGATTGCCCTCACGGTCCAGTGGTCCTCTTGTGAGAGAAAGAATGGAGCGAGGGGAGGGGGACTTCACTTACGGTGAATTCTACGCAAGTAAAGGCAAAATAACAGATTCTCCGCATTCACGTTTCCCTCTCTGAAACAAAAACCAGGAGTCTCCACAATTATTTGGTGACCCACTATGCTACAAGTCGGAAAATCGGTGGGTTCGATTTCCGATGAGATCATTGGGTTTTCTCAAATGGACTTATCCTTCCAGCCGCCCTGTGGGCCTGGGGCCGACTCGACACAAATCAGTACTGTGAATCTTCCTGGTCGGCAAACAGCTGGCGACGTGTAAGACTGACCTCACCGCCAACTGTGAGCCTATTGTCTAGAAAATATGGGAGTCTTGACGTCTCACAACCCTATGGGCCTCCACGGCCTGTTGCAGGAATATCTTTTATTTTTAGTCCGCTAGAACGGAACGTGACGGACAGACCAAGAGATGTAAAGATACTATGAATTATATATATAGGTCTACATGGTGTGTTCAAAAAGTATCGAACCTTCTTTTTCCAGCATAAACCAATGAAGCGCAGGAGGCTCCCTTCGGTGGAGATGTGGAGGGGACATTCATGCGCAGTAGTGAATTTTTCCAGCCCGCAGAAAGCTTCAGTCGCTGGTAGTCGTACTATGAGTGAGGACGTTTAGTGAGCGTTCGTCGGATTCCAGTAAGGTGTAAAATGACGGAGCAACATGAGCAGCGATATTGCATCAAATTTTGCCAAAAGCTTGGCGATACCCAAGTGGAAACCATTCGCAAGATTCAACAGGCTTTCGGGGACGATGCCATGAGCAACTCACGGATAAAGGAGTGGTACAACCGCTTCAAAGATGGCCGCACATCAGTGGACAGCGAACCGCGTTCAGGCAGACCCTCAACAAGCCGAAATGAGAATGTCATTGAGCAAGTTCGGACTTTGGTCATGGAGGACTGTCATATCACAGTCCGAGAACTTGCGAACGAGATAGGGGTAAGCATTGGATCGGTACATTCAATTTTGACCGAGGATTTGGGCAGGAGGAGAGTGTCCGCGAAATTCGTACCGAAACTGCTAACAATGGAGCAGAAGCACCGCCGTCTGGAAATCGCACAGGACATGCTGGACAATGCAAACAGTAACCCCAACTTTCTGAATACCGTGATCACAGGTGATGAGTCGTGGGTTTATGGGTACGACCCGGAAACCAAGATGCAGTCGTCACAGTGGAAACATCCGACATCCCCGAGGCCAAAAAAAGCACGGCAGGTCCGCAGCAATGTCAATGGCCGCTTTCTTCGACTCCCGTGGGGTTGTGCATCATGAGTACGTACCGCAAGGCAAAACCATCACAAAGGAATACTACCAGGAGGTCCTTCGTCGCCTTCGTGATGCTGTGCGGCGCAAACGACCGGAACTGTGGACAGAAAAATCTTGGCAGCTCCATCACGATAACGCACCCGCCAATTCTGCGCATCTGATTCAGATTTTCGTCGCCAAACACAACATCCCTGTGGTTCGTCAGGCGCCCTACTCCCCCGACATGGCTCTGTGTGACTTTTGGCTATTTCCCAAGCTGAAAATGCCTCTGAAAGGAACCTGATTTGAGTCAAGAGAATACATCATGCGGAATGCGACAGCCCGGCTGATCACCATTCCAAAAGACGCGTTCCAGAAGTGTTTCCAACAATGGCGGAAGCGCTGGGAGAAGTGTGTGCATTACCAAGGAGACTACTTTGAAGGGGATTAGGGTTTTGTACTTCCAAATCAATAAATGTATTTCTGCCGACCAAAGGTTCGATAGCTTTTGAACACACCACGTATATCTATATTTTGTATACTTGTGAATACTCATCATCAGTTACAGTAAATTTCCCCTCTCGTGACTGAAGGTGGCAGGGGATGTTTACATTTATACGGCAGAAGACTTCCCTGATGGCACGGCTGTGCACGTAATTTTCATGTTGACCTCGATATAAATCAGTGAATGATTCACAGCTCTACAGCACTGTCAATGACAGGAGAAATCCCTTTATGTACGAGGTATTATGCTTCTTGACACAAGAATGATACCAGTTTCCTTCTGGATAATGGAGACCGCCTTACTGAGATTTATGACAGTTTTTATGTGACAGCGAAGGAACCACGAGATTTCGCCAGGTCATGGAAAAGGATGTGACGTTTCTCTCGTGAAGCGTAAAGCAGTTCGCAAGAAAAGGGACGTCAATAGGACCAAGCTTTTGTCTGTTTTAAGCCAGCTGCAACAAAATAAGATATTTTCTACTTTGAGTGATAAATATTTTATCACTCTAAATGTAACTACATAGTTTGTTAAAACCACATAAGAACAGTATTTATTATCCTGTCCTTATCCTGCTCTTACTCTATTGTTCTGTAGAAGACATTATGTAGTAGTCACGGATAGGACCGCTATTTGCAGTGAATGACGCCATTGTACAGTCGGCCTTTGCGAAAACTTTTTTTTCAAAGCGTTTATTTTAATTAAAACTGCGATTTAATATGTAGAGGAAATCAATAGAAAGAGTAACTACAGATGGGACCTCTTATTTCAGAGATTCTGCATGCTATTTCTTTTGGGATGGTTAGGAAGAATGAACAGTTTGGTATAAATGCGGGGTAGTATTCCAAAATGTACATGGAAAAGTGAAGCGTGTCGTGGTGCTGACATCCATAAATTGTCTGTCAGTGCTTGCTTTCTGTCTGAGGGTCATGACACTTGAATATAAAATGCTATATTTGAATTTTAAGGTGAAAGAAATGAAGACTATTTCTTCTTTTTGACGTTGAAACAGACAATGGACGTCATTATGTCAGGTGAAGAACAAGATAAATTAGTTTTAAGATAAGTGTTTTTATAGACAAGCTTGGCTGAAAATATTCTCTGTTGTTAAGAAAACCGCTTGAGGCTTGCCGTCATTCTAGAGAGTTTAGTACTTTGTTACAGAATTTTGAGAATTATTAAGGATAGGTATTTTTGGTCAGTCTGATTTTCCGTTGCAAGTTTAACCAATTTTATGGAAATATAGAATAAATTATTATTTTGAATTTGTCCCTATAGTAACACACTTTCGGGACTATTTTTATTTAAAACTAATGTCTTAATACATCACAGTACAAGAACTAGAGATATGTCAATAGTAATGGGTCAGTTTGCTTAATTTCATGTGAATTCCAGGAATTGTTGATTAAGAATTTTCGAAATTACAATTATTATATTAGAACACACAACATTTGCTTTCGACTGAGGTAGGCCTATCTATTCCGTCAATGTAAGGGAATGAAAGGAGAAGGTAGATTTTGGAGAACCTAAAGATATTTCGAACCCACTTATTTCATAAGGCCATGTGAGTACCGAAAATACCTGAGAGATTCTTGGCCCCACCGGGACTCGAACTCCGACCCCTCTATCGCCCAGTCAGTAGCCAGTCGCTATACCGACTGCGATATCCCGGCATATCATACAATGCTTAAATGGAGGTTACTGGTTCCGAGAGATTCACTAAAACAGACACAGTTCAATACTGTTACATATGCTCCATCGAAAATATTCCTGTCGCCCAGCTGCGTAGCTCCCTCTGTTCGACTTACAGCGCATTGCATATAGGTCTAAGCTACAAAGACAATAAACTTGAAACGTAAAGAAACGCACCTTTCTTATGTTACCCAGAAGGTTCATTTTGCCCCGTCGTTTTGTTGAAGGATGCGGACTGGTACTGTGCTTACATCACAGAATGCTGCATTGTATAGGAATCAAAAGATGGATGTCGCGATAACGTGGTCATTGGATGCTCATAGAAACCAACAAATCAACGGTAGTGATTAATCGGACACCGAATGAAATGGTGCAATGGTGAGAAGCAGAACTTACTGAAGGAAATGAATGGAAATATCTTTAATGGTACTCATGCTTATTGTTACAGATGCGTATTATAGTTTCAATTTTCGGCAAAGGAATTGCAACGAACCGAAGAACTAATAACAGTTTTCTGTAGGTATTAACATCACCTCTTTTACATCCTGCTCTTCGGTATACCGCTGCTTTATATATATAGGAATACATTTATCGATACAGCATTTTGAATTTAACAATATACGTCCAAAAATCTTATATAATCTAGTACAATATAAAGAGGAAACGCAACCAAATTTTGCTTGTGAGTCTGGAAAAGTCTTTTGATATTTTCCCTCTCCAGGTGCACGTAAGGAAGTGTTATACAAAAAACACTCTCTATGTCGCAACAACACTTACCGAAAAGTTTAAAATTAATTTTATGTCTCTTTTCACTTTCGTAGTAAAATGTATACTGGCAGGACTGATTATATATTATGTTCAGTAAAATTTCTTTGAGGTAAATACGAACACTGTTCTGAAACCAACGTTTAGCGCTTTGAAAAATAAAATTAGTCTAAATGACGTTCAGAAGTTCAATTTATATCTCACCGAAGAAAGACTGCATCTTCATTACATTACATAAAGTTTTGCTAATTTAGAGAATTATTAAAAACCACAAATAGAGCCTGAGATAAAAATTCAGAGATTTGAATAATAAAGCAGGTGTTTTAGTGGATTCATTAATTTTTAGAATATTAACGACAAAATTTTCAGTTTCAGATACCAGATACCTTCATATGTTTCTGTAGGCAAGTCCAACGAATAGCATCAGAATAACAATAATGGTCTAAGGAAAACCTTTATTAGAAACATAATTCTGTCATACAGAATTTAAAGTGGTTTTAGAAAAATAGATATATCCCTTCCGGGAATGTGCTAATACATTGTCCCCAGCATATAGCTAACGTTATTTTCATGACAGTACTTGGTCAGCTACAGGTGTGTTTAGGTTTATGAACCCTTAATCGGACGTAGAATCCTGTAGAGAACCTGTAATTGACTAATACTACTTTCCTTGAACCACAGTTCTTCAGATGTTAATATTCGTTAATAACCGAAGGCTCACTGCCACGTTCGCTTGAGCCACTTACGGATCCCTGCCCTAAGGCACGTGTTTCTGGTCCACTAATATTCTTATACTTCAAGATGTACTTTAATACTATTAGTACATCTACGCTCACATCGTCCAAAATATCTCTTCATTTTGAGTCTTCCGACTGGAATTTGGAATGCAATTCTCAACATTCTCGTGCGTTCTACATGTCCTTATCTATTCCTCCCCGAATTTATCATCCTAATGAACAGTCAAAATTACTTTCGTAACGCTATGGTTCCAAATACTCGACGGCAGGAAATTCAAAACCGGACCTAACGGCAGTGACTCAAGTATACATTGGATTTATCTTCATTTTTAATATGTTCATACAAGGTAACAATTTAAACCAAACTGCAGGACTAACAGTTCGTTGTGGAAAGACTGTTTGTTGAGGAATCTCATCAACAAGTTAGCAAACTTTATTTTAAATCTAATACTAGTGTTAACATTTCGCAAGACAATGCTCTAATAAAGTGGTATTGTTATTCGAGGGCCCTCTTACACTTTGATGTCTCTGAATTGTATGTATACTTCAGTTAACATATTTTATTTTAAATTTATCACAATCGTACTGCCTTTGGAATCATGTTTCTCTAAGCTGCTTACAAATTCTGTCTGTTCTGTCTAATTTACTCTAGGTGAATCTGGCCAAGGACTCTCTATCTATCTATCTATCTATCTATCTATCTATCTATCTATCCATCCATCTATGGTTCTACAGCCCTTTGCTGGGTCTTGGCCCCGCTTCTCATCCCTTGATCTCTTACAAAGTCAGTAGGATTCCTTGGAGCGGGGAGATCAGCCCATCGCCAAGCCGCTACCTGCACACAGGACGGCACAAACACGGAGTAAACGCAAGCAGACATCCATGACCCGAGTGGGATTCGAACGACCTCAGTGTTTGAGTGAGCGAAGACAGTTCATGACTGAGACCGCGCTGCCACTGTGATCGGCAGTCAAGAACGTCAAGAAGTAGAAACTTATGGTAAATCGCAAGAAAACAAACCGTTGTTATAATAAGTTCATAAGCTATTAGGTTATTGGCTTATGTTTCTTGTTTATAGCGACAGATAACTGTATAGGATCATTATATCTGTCTGTCATCGTAGGCTGCATTTTGAACTATTCTAAAAGTTTACATGAAATTTCGTGTCGGTTTCAGGCCGCCAGTTGCTACTGCACCGCCTACTGCCATGAAGACACTGACCTATTATTTTTTTTATTGCTAGTGGGGTGGGACTAAGTCCCTTGTACTGCGGCCACTTCTGGCCTATTGTACCAGCCCCAGATGATAGTTGAGGGTGATGTGGAGCAATTGGTGGAATGAAGATTGGCAAGGGAAACCGAAGTACTCGGGAAAAAGCCGCCCCAGCGCTACTTTGTCCACCACAAATCCCACTTGACCAAACTTGGGATCGAACCCGGGCCGCCGCGGTTGGAAGCCAGCGACTAACCGCTTGATCTATCTTAAGTTCTAATCGTCTTCAGTTGAATAATTTCTTCTTATTTCCCACAATTCAGCTCTGCTTCATCTGTTAGGTTCAGTAGATTTCTGCTGCCATGTGAGACCTTCACATCTGTGTTCGACATGAGGTTACCCAGTCGGAGTTGACAAAGACTTCGGTTCCTATGGTGACAGAGCAACCCCTCCCGCTCCTTCTGGGTGAGAGGATACACAGACATGTCGAGCCTCCCGGATTGTTTAAACATTAACCTCGCTTGGAAATGCTGCTGAGTTAATGCTGCCCTTTTCCACAGCCTACGCGTATGTAACAAGTGTGATGAAACGATTGCGTAAGTGCAGCGGGCGGAATATCCTTTTCATAGACCATGGCCTTTTTTTTTCAATCCATCCTTTCACACCGGTAAAAATAAATCCCCTTTTCTGGGTGTTATAATAATTTAAAAACCTCTAGTGTTATTTTCTTTCGAAAACATCGAATTCTAATAATACGGTACAATAAATTTTCCGTAGCATATGTTTCATCGGAAAACTGATCACACAAACATACAAAAAAAATATTCAAAATGTTGTAACATGCCATGTTGCCATCCTCACACTTTCTAATTCAGTGTAAGATATACAAAAATGCATAATATTACACAAATTCAAATAATGACGTTATTTCAAATTTTGTTTTTCACTACATATTGAATATTTGATATGTCACGAATCGCATAGAAAACGCTCTACTAAAAATTTTCTTATGTTGTCAGGTTTTCATTCTTTGCCGCAGGAAAGTGTTTACAGATCCGTTGTCTAGCAACGTCAAAGGGGGGGGCACAGAAACACAGACAACAAGGTGATTTTATAATCCTCCTTTTATTTTTCAAGATAAGGAAGGTAGACTAAAAAGTTGTGTTTTGGCTCTAAACGCAGTTCACATACTGTGACATGGAGACAGATTTCAAGTCAAGATTTGGAATCAGCTTCCGGGGGCAGGCGGTAGCGTAGCTGGTTGAGGCACTATGCTACAAGCCGGAAAATCGTGGGTTCGATTCCCGATAAGGTCATTGGATTTTGCAATTGACCTGCTTCCAGCCACACCGTGAACCTGGGGTCGACTCCGCCTCTAACAGAAATGAGTACCAGGAATCTTCCTGGTGAGTAAAAGGCGGCCGGAGCGTAAGGTTGACATCATCACCGCCATTAGCGAACTGGTTGTCTAGAAAATGTGGAAATCTTGACCTCTCAGAACACTGTGAGTTTCCACCGCCGATTGCAGGGATAATTTTACCTTTCATTTGATTTGCTTTCATGTCAACAAATCCCTCTTCTCTAGCACAACTGAATGCTACACAGTCTCTCGTACTTCTCTCGTTCAAGGCGATCAAGGCTGCCACAAAGGGAGTCAGGCTTGAGTACTGACAGAGTCTTTCTAGGCAAAGTTGATCCGGACGTATTTTTACAGAGTTCTCAGTCACTCCAAATTTCAGGCATTTGATTTATTTCTTAGTGTTAATCAAATAACCGACAAGTCTCTTTGTTCATTCTCAAAATTGAGTGTTCATGTGTCAGTGGCTTGAGAGTATTTCAGGCTTTAATGAAGATGGACTTAAGAAGCCGTAAAATACTGTACATCTTTACTCACGCGGGAAACTCTTGCTTATGTTTCATTGTTCACTGTATATAATGGACATGTAGGAATAATCCCTGACTACACATTGATCAACAACCTGCCTATGGACAACATGAAAGGTACAGAGTTTCACAATATTATATTCGTGAGAATGACGTACAAATCTGAACTCTAAATATCACTTACGTTCTATTTAATATAGCTTTTAGTTAACTGACTTTCACTTCAGTTTATACTTACATTTTACAAGGCGGACTTAACCTTGAATAATTCTTAAATTATGGAACAGTGATTTTCCCCCCCCCCCTTGGCGCTACAGCCCCAGTTTGGGCCTAGGCCTACCTCCATGAAACTCTCCGTTTCACTTCGGTTTACTAGATCTTACACATTCGGTAGGACTCCTTGGGCGAGTGATCAGCTCGTCGCAAGGCCTCTACCTGCAGACAAACACAGAAAAACGCACACAAACATCCATGCCCTGAGTGGGATTCTAACCCATGATCCCGGCTTCCAAGCGAGCGAAGACAGTGCATGCCTTAGACCGCTCGGCTACCGTGACCGGCATGGAACAGTGAATGCCTGCTTTAAACCCACAGGCCTGTGTCCTTGATATGAAATGTTCTTGACCCGTTTTATGATGAAGTCTAAAGGTCGAAACTTATAGTGAAATAATATAATATCATGAAGATGTTTTCTGCCATTTGTGACAGTTGTTAAAGTTAACAAGAACCTCATTTGATTTTCTTCTGATAATCTGTTAATTTTGTCACCCCTGTTAGGAGATTTGGATTCAGTACCCGGCCTCACAACAGAGTACCTCAGAAATATGATGTAAACATGGAGATATTCTCAATATTCCATCGTAAATTCCTTGTGTTTCATTAAGTTCATTTATCTTGAGCAAAGTCAATGTTACCATGTTATGTGGGCCACATGTCATCACGGTATGTTGCGCCCTCAGGTTACAGAAGGAGCCAACTTCCAAATGAGCATTTTAATTGGTGATGAATTCAATTATCAGTCGGAGATAACCGCCTGCGGTGATAATCCATCTTTGGCGTTGGATGAATCTTTGGACGAATGAACCGCTAGAGTAAACAGACTAACATTTTATGTATATAACACAGATTCTCGGATGTGGGAGGTTCATTTGCTCAAGAATTTAGGCCATTGGCTGGGTCTTGTAAACATGGTAATTAATCTTCGTGTTCTACAAAAAGAGAGGAACTTCTTGACCAGCTGAGCGGTTCTTGCATTTTCAAAAAAGTATTTTCACAGTCACAGCTACTGTACTGCAGAAAATATTATATAGGTCTTAATCATTAATAATTATGACAGATATTTGTGTAATTGTGAACGGAGAAGTTCATGGAGGTAGGCCTAGGCCCACTGGGGCTGTAGTGCCAAGGAAAAAAAATTGTCTACTTAATATAGAAATCCAGAGTAAACATTTTGGGTGTTTGTGTCTATGAACAGTGTTCAATTGTTTGAGCCACTGGCATGACATCTGATTTCGTGAATTCAAAATGTCTATACAATTTGAAATCCAGCATGTCAAAATAAATGTATCCTAGAGATCATAATTTTCTGTACATGTCCACTGCATCCGTAGTAAAGCAAACAAAGTAATTCGATTTTCATGGGGTAAAATTTCACTGTCGATCAGTTTGTTAATTCTCAAATATCTAGTTGTCCAGAAGATGTGTATATTTAAAATTAAATACTGTAATATATATTGTAAGTGTCTTTTTCAAATATTTAACCTCAAAGATTTGAAGCTAAGCATTTCAAAATTCAAATTAAACAAGTATGTCATAAAAATGTGTACAGAATACAGAAGATAACAGATATGCATTCTTATACCGTATGGAATGAAATGCATTAAAATGAAGACTACTGTCCACTACTGTCTTTTGCTGTGTGGCTCATGTAGTGTGGTAGATATTTACCAACATTTCGAACGAATGTACTGCCTCCATTACAAGGTATAAGAGCAAAGTGAGTAAGTAAGCAAAGAAGCAGCAAATAAATCTATTGCCGTTCTCAGAATCAGCCCTCGCTTCCTCGGTTATCCAGTCCACAGTCCAGTTGCTCTACCGACCGAGAATTACTTTTAGCCCACTTTCTTTATTTTGAAAAAATAGAAGGAGGCTGACATTTACTGCAATAAGGAAGGTTCTAAGGTTGTGTTTTGTCTACTAGAAGAAGATATTGATATCATGAGACAATCACTGAAGGAGGACGGACAACAGGCAACTCGCTAACAGGGTACGAACTAGAACCCAAATAAAGCATATAAATTGGATCAGATTAGGTATTCGATCACCAGCGATAGTTCTGTCCGGTTCTGTCATAGCTGTAATATGATTTTTATGGGTATTCCCCGGCCGAGGCTTGGAGGATAGAAAAACAAGTGGGGTTACAACCTCGGGTTACATGTCAATACAGGGACCTCGCTCTAGATGTGCTTGCAACTCCAACTAACCCCATTTCCTGCCAGTAACACAGAGGGACCTCAGCAAATTACTGGAACCATGATTGAAAGAGGACCTTCAGAAATATATACGTCATACACAACGGAAACCAAGTTAATTACACCAGTATAAGTCTAGCTTATACTTGTATTTGGCTTTATCTTAACGAACGCCGGCCGAAGAGGACACACCTAACCAATTACGTGGTTTTCTACTGTCCCTCCCAACAACTTCTGTTAATATACGTCTACTGTAAGCAAGATGCAGAAGCTATAATATTTTTCACTCGTATATATAATTTAAAGTTAAATTACTAAATTGCTGAATTGTATTTAATTTTAGATACACGAAAAGTCATTGCAGCGAATAAAGAGATTCGTCTGTTCCTTGAATCTTTAAGTTGTAGCTGGCTACAGCGAACAAGCATGTGAATGAGGTTAGGTATAAGAAATTTCTGCTGTATGAGAAAACTAGTTTTAGAATTATCTTGAGTCCCATTTATCTATCTATTGTTTCAATTTATAGCATTCCATACATTTTCTATCACCTTTATGGTGATGTTTGTGATGTATAAAATAAGTGGGGACTAATAGATGTATGAGAATTTGCGAAGATGCTCTTTATTTTAAATTCTCCACCAGCATTCGCATCACGAACTCGTGGCAGAGACAAGGAGACCCCAAGTGCTTCAAGAGGAGGAGCTCCGCAAGAAATAAGGACTTGTTAAGTCAGGACTGGAGACTCGTCAACTTCCTCACCGATTAATATGGAAATAGCACTGTTCATGTAAGTAAAAACAGTTTTGTATTTTAAGCATGTAGACACCTCTGTAATATCGAAGTAGATTCAAATTGAAACAAATTTCAACATAAGTACTAAATTACATAGAAATTTGTTTCGCAAATGACAGTGTGTTCCTGAGATTTTAGGTTCTCATGATGATCAATATTGTAACAGTCCAAACCTTTTAATACTCTTTAATGGACACTATGTTCCCCTTTAGCCATTTCAATAGAGTGACTGATTTATACATGAATACTAGACAAAAATACAACTTCCACCTACCCTCATCAACTTTATCAGTATATCAAAAAGGAGTCTACTTTACTGGCATAAAAGTGTTCAACAATCTGCCACAAAGTATTAAAAACTTGGGCAATGATACTAAAAAGTTTAAATCAGAGTTAAAGAATTATCTACATGCTCATTCCTTCTACTCTTTAGATGAATACTTCAATGTAAATAGAGAATGATGTAAAATTAAGTTATATTAATTTTTAAGCTAAAATTGCCTGTACTTATGTATGTAACATTTTGACTTGTTCTGTATCCAAAGGTACTAACCTGCTTAGGATTTATAGAATGTAAATAAATTNTTTGGATCTATTTATTCTCAAAGTTAGTAATGTGATTGTCTAGTACTGATGGTATGATGAATTGGCAGTTAAAATCAGCCATTAGAAGACTATTCTTGTCTGTGAGAAAGGCCGTCGGTTCAAATCCTATACAGGGATGAAGTGACGCTCCCGCAGAATAGAGTGGGCAGAAGCACTTGGCATTTTGAATTCACCAGAGGCAGACGCCATCGGGCTTGCGCTCTCCAAGTTTATCTAAATTTATCAGTCTATTTGGTTCCATTAATCTTTAATAATAATAAAAGGGGGGCATTACTCCGTACTTGCCGATAAAGATATAGTGTTTGCTTCTGAATTAAACAATTTGTGATTAAGCAGAAATAGAGTATTTTATTTGTATCTGTGGACTAGTTTTAAATGTGCAGACTCCTTGTCGCCCCAGTTATTACCGTGGCACAACCCTGAGAAGAGTCAAAAGTGTTCTACCGAAGCGGGCAAATAAATAAATAAATATAAAGATAGATAGGGGACCGTCACGAGAAGTGGTGAACAAGGGTTATAAGAAGTGACAACCGAAGTGCGGTTGTAATATGAATAGTAATGCTTTCTTGGATGCGATGTCATGTACTATAGTTTACTATTTAGCATACTTTCCTTAATTTACGTAAGAACTAAATAAGACTTACGAGATAACCTTCCTGTCTCTGTGTCTGTGTATCCCCCCTAATTCCTGAAAGTCAGAACAATGCAACCCTCTATGTCTCTATACGTATCCCCCACCCCATAGTTGTTAGGTGACAGGCAGATTGCTGGGCAACGGCTCGGTAAACACGTTTTATCTGCAACGAATACACACGTAACAATAAAACAATTGTTGTATTCGTCGTTTTATGTGCGATCCGTCTTGTATCAAAGGAAAGAAGGCGAATAGTTCTCACCAGATTTCTTGTTACATAAACGTAGCTCCTGTCACTGCCAATAAGTTATGATCATGCATTAAGTATTTTAATAATGTCCTTCCATTTACATCTATATTTCATCTTCAGGTTTTCCTACTACAGTTCTAAGTCTAATTCTGACCTACCCCATGCGTGCTACTGTCCCGCCATTTTGCCGTTCATATACAGAAGTTTGTTGCAGTTTTGTTTCGAAAGAGGAATAATATTTTAGCTCTATACGAGCAGTTCAGTTGACCGATTTAACGCTATTTAGGTCATGGGATATATCTGCGATACCGAATATTCTGCGTCTTCTACCCCACTGGTCATTTTGTCAGCGATGCATTGTCTTGCCACAGTAGAAACAATGACCTATCTGTATCATGTCTGGGCTACAAACTGGACGGCGGAGGGAACGGGGCTCCTGATACCAGGAAGAAAATTTGTCTTCTATACAGCGTCAAGGCTGTTTCTGAAGTCCATCAGCTTCCCATCCGTTGGCCACCTGGGGCTGTTGGAACGTGAAGCTGACCATTCATGTCCACGTATCTTCTCTCACAATGCTGGAGCTATACATCTCACACCCTATTCTTTTTCACTGGTAGGTGCTTATTAAACACAGCAACAACTTGACGTGGATGGCTCAACATGAAGTACAGGTCACGATATATTTGTCTTATATTAAATAATAGCGGGTATCAAGAATAACTCTGCTTCCTACCTGATTCGCGCTGGTTTCATACTTGGTTTATTATCCGACCCTGAAGATGGAAGTAACATGTTCCTCCGAACGTCGTTCATTTTTCAGCGAGTTACACGGAGTTATGTCCCAGAAGACAGAGCTTTCATAACCACCGATGAGAGAACTTCAAATCACACAACCATTTTTTTATTACTATTGCAGAACGGTACATTACAACAAAAGTTCTTGAAATTATTTTAAATTCATCATTGCCTGACATATTTCGACATTACGTCATACTCAAGGGTATATATTTAGTACTGTAAAGTTAACTAGGTCAAGGTTACTTTTCATGATTGTACATAACAGTCGGAAAAATTATTAAGGTTTTTCACAATACATCCTTACGTAGAAAACCTCACCATATATAGCAAAAGATGTGTATACCAATTCCGAAGAGCAATTCAAGGATCCGCGTTTCAGAGCTTCTTAAAAAAAGCTATACGGATCGCTTAACTGCACACAGGAATTCAGAATTCACCACAAAAACTTAAAGCAGCTAACATTTCTACAAAAGCGTATATATATATATATAAAACATTTCTTTAATATATTTTTAATGTTAACCATATTGGAAAATACTTCAACTAAAATTATAGTCATTAATGTAAGTTATAGTTCTTTCGAAATGTAAAGAGTTTTTGAGAAAATTTATCAATATAGATTCTTAAGCGGATCACAGTGACCGCACGGTTTAAGGCATGAACTGTCTTGGTTCGCTCGGACGCTGGGATCGTGGTTTCGAATCCCGCTCAAAGCATGGATGTCTGTGTGCGTTTGTTCTGTGTTTGTGTTGTCCTGCGTGTAGGTAACGGCCTTGCGACGGGCTGATTCCCCGTCCAAGAAGTCCTACCGTCTGTTAAAAAAAAATACGGAATCGAAGAAGGAGTCCAGGACCCAACAAAGGGCTGTAGAGCCATTGATGAATCAATGAAAGAAAATTCGTACAAGAAGGGGTCATAAGGAATGAACACAAATCAAAATGAAATTCATTCGACAGTTTCGGTCTATACCTCAGTATCAACTTTCATCCAGTTGAAAAAACTTGTTTTGGAGATCGAACACGTTGGTGCGAAACACTCCTCATTATGTATCTGATAACATGAATGCACAGAAAATATTTGGCTTAATAACCGGAATGTTGCTGGACAAGGAAATATGCCACTAAACTAGGTGACTGATTTATTGGCTGACTGAATCTGTCTGAGTCACTGGTGCAGTGAGAAACTGACTGCCTTTAAATCGATGACTCCCTAATCGCAGGATTAAAACCTCAGAGCTGGGTTGCTGGCTGAATGTGTCAGAACTATGTGGGTTTTAAAGACTGGAGGCCAATTGCTAAAGCCTGTGGCATTAATACAATTTTAGTGTTTCGTTATTATTACGATAAAAGTTTCATAAATAACTTGACGAGCATTGTCTTCTGGCTTGTATAGCAGAAACAGTCCATAATTACGTCAGAATATTAAGTATGTAACATCAAGGATAGCTTAGGGCAGGGTGGTTAACACTTCGTGATACAGTCGCCCCTAAAATTATAACGTAATCTTATATGAATACCCATTTTGGTTGGTCAGCGTAAAGTGCAGTTCTCCTAATTGTTGCACGTATCTGCAAGTTGTTTTGGTAACAGGAAGAACCTAACAGTTTTACAACATGTTAATTCTTACAGTGATTTCTTTATGAAATATTCCTCTACATCCATAATATAAAATTCGCGAAATACTTCGCAGGCTCCAGCTACAATTTTTAAAAGCTCATATGTCAAATCTTTTTTTATTGCTAGTGGGGTGGGACTAAATCTTTTTTTTTACTGCTAGTGGGGTGGGACTAAGTCCCTTGCACTGCGGCCACTTCTGGCCTATTTTACCAGGCCCAGATGTTAGGTGAGGGTGATTGTGGAGCAATTGGTGGAATGAAGATTGGCAGGGAAAACCGAAGTACTCGGAGAAAACCCGCCCCAGCGCCACTTTGTCCACCACAAATCCCACTTGACCAGACCCGGGATCGAACCCGGGTCGCCGCGGTGGGAAGCCAGCGACTAGCCGCTTGAGCTATGGCGCGGCCCAGCTCCATGAGTAAGTAAGTAAGTAAGTAAGATTATTTTTCCCATAGGTCGCAAAATAGTACTTGATAATCGATATAAGAATGAAGCTTGTATATGGGCCTCTACTTTGTGGTGGGTTAACTGCAATATGACTAGTGACGTCTAGCGGAAAGCGTTACAATGTTGGCAGCTTCTGCATTCAGAAAAAAAAAATAGTTTGTTATTATGCGACTGCGCGCGCAATGTGAAATATTCGTGTGGCTCTGACGTCAGAGTCACTATGGCAACCACTTGGTCTCCTACTGAACCCAACTATTGATTTCAGCCCTCTTCCACACAGATGACAGCAAGAGGAGAAGACAACCCTTATACCCGTTACCTTCACCCCGAGCCCGCATGAAAAAGAAGAGCCACCAGTTCCACTCCCCCCACCCCCAGCATTTCTTTATTCCTTTTACCGATATTCTGTAGACGCAAAGAGCACAGTCATAAGAACATCTCATGATACTGACCATTTTAACTGTGTGGAATTGTCTAGGAATTCTATTTCAAAGGCAAAAATGCGAAAAAGAGGAAGTACCTGTGCTTAAATAATTAAGCACGACGCTATGAAGACGTATGGAGGAGTGGGTGTACAGATCCACATTTTCTTGATCTTGGCACTAGTTGGAGATGTGTCTATTACATTTTGTATCTTATTATTTATTTATTTATTGTAGTATATTTAGCTCCGGTCTAGAAAACCGAAATTAACGGCCGTGGATTCGTAACGCTGACGACGCGACACCCTCTATCCGCTAAATTTGATACTAACTTCGCCGACAAGCGGCGGTCGCTCGGTCGGTGTAGTTCGCTTGTGGACTAAAGTCGCGGTGTTTTTAATAGTATATTTAACCACGCTCTCCTTATATCAGATTATCTAGTGTCATTAAATAGGATGATTAGTGAATAACGAATTGGTAAGGAAGCAGATAGAAGCGGTCGTGGCCTAATTCAAGATTAAATCATAAATATTTGCCTGGAGGAACTGAAAAAACCCGTCATATCCTCAAGATAGTCAATTTACCTTCGAGATTCGAACCGAACACCTCCAGAATACAAGTCAGAACGTTACTACTTGCGCCACCTTGTTGCGTCATATAGCCTGTTATTTTCTTCTGAACTGGCTCACCTTATGGTATCAGTATCCGGAGGCTCAGCATAAGTAATACTAAAGCCCGCTGCTGAACGACATCCAGTTAAGATCCTCAGACTCCATCTCCATAGAATCTAGTCTGAAGTTATCCCCTTGTTTATTTATCGTCGTCCAAGTAAGCATATTTCAAGAAGTTTCCCTATCAGAATTACGTATGCATTCCTTGTCTCACTTGGGAACTCGGTAGCATAGTTGGTTGTGGCACTATGCTACAAGCCGGAAGGTCGCGGGTTAGATTCCCGATGAAGTCACTGAAATTTTCAATTTACTTAATCCTTCCAGCCCCACTATGGCCTCGCGGTGTACACAGCCTGTAACAGAAATGAGTACCAAGAATTTCCCTTGGGGTAAAGGGCCTCTGATGCATAACCTCCCAGCCATCTGTGAATCGATTATCTAGAAAATGTGGGATCCTCACAACCCTGTGAGCCTCTACGGACTGTTATAAGGATAGCTTTATCTTATTTTTTTCTTTTATCTTCATTGTCTCTCCATCAACCCCGTGTGGAGGTGGGATCGAATACCTCCACCGTAGCCCTGCGAGTCGTAGGAGGAGAAGAAAAGGGAACCGAGTTCCTGGGAATATAACTGGGCCACCCTTTGGGCACTTGGTCCCTTCTTGTCCTCCACCGACTCGCAGGGCTACCGTGGAGGCATTCGATCCCACCTCCACACACACACACACATACGTTTATATATATATAAACGAGTATATATAGGGACCTGATCCTCGAGTTTGGGGTTGTCTCGAATATGAGATAGTAAAGTAGTGTGACATGTTGCGCAAAGGAGAATCCCCCCCACCAGCAGTGACGTGGCAGATGAGTCAGCGCTCCCCTCCCCCTCCTCCGCACGGTAACGTAACGGTGACGCAACAGGGTTGCGAGAGACGACGGTAGTAACAGCGGTTACTACCGCTAGCGTTGCTAGCAACACAGCGCCAGGCAACAAGGGTGCTTATTATGTGGCCGTTTTCTGTATTGTCCGATCGCGGCTACATGAGGAGCAGCGAAGTCTATTCACAGTTAGTCCTGGAGCTACCTACGGGTCAGTCCTCGAGCTACCTCCGAGTTAGTTCCGAGTTAGCCAGCAACTAGTCAGTTGTATTCTGGCATTTGGAGTGTACTATTTGTGATACTGCAGATAGCAGTAGTTCTAAAACTGTAACTTGTGTGATTGTATGAGCGAGTGTGAAATAAAATTCGCTATACCAAATACGGCGTGAAGTTATTTGTCGCGATATACCCCAAGACACGCGACAGTATGTTCATGATTCCCACAGGACTCGGACCTAAGAATGACTGCGATGGCGAGGGCCAGCAGCAATTGATAATGACAGACACAACCTTTCGTCAGAGAGAATGTTGCATAAGGATTATAACCTAAAGTGTTCAGTTGAAAAAAAAATACTTGTCGTTGGTCTCAGAGGTCTCGGCACCAAGACGAACTGATTGGCGGTAATTCTGACTCGACTCTGACTCTGTCTCTGTCTCTGTCTCTGTCTCCCCATCCTAGCCAAGTGACCAGCCTGTCGTAGCCTTCAAAGGGTGACTTGTAGACGGGGTTTGGATTGATGATCGGAATTATTGCACACATATACAACTGGTTACTGTACTTCACAAACCTCTGTATGACATGCTATATCTTCTCTTCGACTGTCCCCTCAAGAGACTCCCTCAATTCTGTGCTGCAACTGGCAAATATCTCGTTGCCATATCTTCTCAATTATCTTCGCGAAGCTCAACTCTCCTCTAACTGCTCACTTGGGGGAACTCTGAAACACAAATAACTGTTCTCAAATAAGCTCTTTCTTATAACCACTTTGCACGGACCGGAAAGAAAACACCGTTTTCAACGATCCCCCCTATTGTGTTTATCGTTCCCTTTCCTACAAATAAACTATTCTGGCTTTCAGGCGTCATGTCACATTATTAATAAAATTAGGCGACAAATCACGAATTTCTTTCTTCTGTGACTTACACCTATTTAATCTCATCTTTTTAGTGAGCTAGTCTGAAAATGTTAATATTATGATTCGAATTTTATGCTGGAGGGAAACCCTAGACGAATTATTTGGGACATGAGCAACTGGAAGCGAAATGAAATGGAAGAAAATAGTATCGAAATATGGTTTGAGGTTGTGGACAGAATTCACGTGGCTCAGGTTAGCAACCAGTGGCGGGATCTTGAGGTCAGCTTTCAGTTCCAATGCATGGTTTTGAACTATCACAATTTTCGAAAGATGTTGCTCTGAATTCTTCTGAAGAAATATGAACATATACGAGTACTTAATTTTCTGTTTTTACTTCTAGACCAACTTTCTTATTGGAGACTAACAGATTTCCTGTGGCTTTATGATATATGTTTTCGTCCAACATATCATCATAGACCGGATGCTGTGGTTTTTTCTTGATTTCAACTCCTTTCTGATTTTCTTGGAACTTCTTTATTGCGTACTTTAAAGATAAGTTGCAAATCAATGGACATGAAGCATCTCCAGTTTACCTGGTCTCTTTCCATTCAGAGTTAATTTTGAATCTATGAATTTTATAGACAATCGGCAGGACTCCTTGGACTGGTGATCAGCCCATCACAAGGCCCCTACCTATGTAGGAAATACACAAACAGAAAGAAATAGAACTCAGATACATATCCATAATTCGAGTGGGAAGTATACAAAATTAATTGAGAAAATAATGATAATATCCTGAGTCATAGGCTCTTGAAATCTGTAATTGGGCGATGAAATATCCAATTTGTAAACTATACATTTTCTCCAGTATCTGACGAATTCAGAATACCTTCTCAGTAAAGGATCAATTATGCCGAAGTCCACGTTAATGATCCTCTACAATTTCGTATACATGTAGAGCTTATATTGAAAGGAGGGATTCTGCACAATTTATATTCAGTTATAAGATTAGAATTCCTTAATAATCATTACAGTATGTTTTATAGTTGTTTTATAAATATAATAGATTTCTTCCTCTCTAACGGCATGTTTTATAAAAAAATATCTTCTAAACCCTCACACTTGTAGCCTCGTAATTGTTTATCTACCTGTCGGAGGAACATAGGCACACTTCTACAACTTCTTTATTAAGACCGTCACAACACAACTATATCAAGGTCAGTGCCTAGTTTGGCTCTGCTACATGTTTCGCCTATTAATAGCCATCATCAGGCAAATCCATGGCTAACATATATACACCACTGAACTGCAGTATTAATAAAATTGGATACAATAATATTAATTGTACTAAATTACTTGACATAAAAATGCAATAAATTAGATTATATAAAACAAAAGTTATAGTATAAAACAAGAATAAAATTCGAGTCGTTGTTTACATTCCCTATAGAACGGACAGTATTTTGTAAGATGAGGCACGGACTAAATACGAATTAACATTAATATTACTACATCTACATCACGAGCTTCATATAACAGTTTTTATACACAAAATATAGAATACTCTAATTTGTCCATGAGAACGAAACAAAATCACAAAAACCAACGACTGACTCGATAATGTAAAGCATCAATCGAAGAATTTTATTCTTGTTTTATACTATAACTTTTGTTTCATGTAATCTTATTTATTGAATTTTTATGTCAAGTATTTTAATATAAGCAATATTACTGTATCCAGTTTTATTAATACTGCAGTTCAGTGGTGTACAGATGTTAGCCATGTATTTGCCTGATGATGGCTATTAATAGCCGAAACATGTAGCAGAGCCAAAACCAGGCACTGACCTTGATATAGTGTTGTGACACTCCGGGGAATGAGCCCTCCTTTCCCATTGAATGGAAGACTGTGGTTTCCAGACTTGGTCTGGATGCTGTGGAAAAGAAGAAAATCTCTTTCCGAATTGAACCCCGATTCCTTGGCTGTTCCGACTCTGCTTCTTTATCCAGATGTAGTCAATTATTGCATAATGTGAAGCAAGTAAATATTTACTAAACGTTTAGTTTTCCCATGGCGTCTGATTTCGGCCTCCTTATGTAACTTTGTGTCGGACTCAGCAGAAAACACCGCTTCTGTTGCAGCCAGAAGTTTCTTACTGTGCTGTTGTGTAGCAACGGACGTCTCCAGTGCTCTTCTCTGACTGCATTATTCCAGTTTTCAAGTACCGTACCACAGTATTTTCTTATTTTGGAGTATTTGCGCAAATTTGCGAAATAGCAGAGCCAAGGAGACCGCCGATGCTACGGAGAGACTCGGTGAATACATCTCAGAGAGAGCGGTGAGGTCACTCAACAATAGTATAGCAGCCGGAGCGGTGTTGCCATGTGGTCCGGCGCCAAATTAGCGAGCCGTTGCAGGACGGCCGGTGGGAACGCGGTGGACCTGGGAGGGCTTGGTGCGTGCTGTAGTAATCGGGAGTGTGTTCATTAGCGATAGCGCTATAGTTACTTGTAGTTACGTTCTGTGAGTGTTCAGTGAGTCCCATAGCCAATCCGAGCCTCGTCTATAGTCACTCGATCACGTGAAAATATTTTTCTCTCATGTGAATGCATCCAAATTTTTTTTTTCTTGGCACTACAGCCCCAGTGGGCCTAGCCCTGCCTCCATGAACTCCGTTCACTTCGGTTTTTCTAGATCTTACACATTCAGTAGGACTCCTTGGGTGGGTGATCAGCTCGGCCTCTACCTGTAGGCAAACACAGAAAAACGCACACAAACATCTATGCCCTCGGTAGGATTCGAACCCACGATCCCGGTTTCCAAGCGAGCTAAGACAGTGCATGCCTTAGACCGCTCGGCTACCGTGACCGGCATCCAAAAATTTAGATCTAATATAATATAGGCCAATATCTTAAAGCAAATTAAAGAGGATAAAATGTATAATTGTTGACCTTCGTAGTTCTATAATGGACGTGAAATTGTATGTACATCTGTCGAAGGACTATAACGGTATATCTGATTTTTCGTTTAAGCCGTTCAGTTATATGTTCCTTAAAATACGCCAGAAAGCACAATAGACCACTGTAGGTCGCGGTGCACGTGCCGAGAAGGCCAACTCCTTATACATTCAAAATGCGCCAGACTGAATCACAATCGAAACAGTTGACAGAGTTTAGTGTCCACCTTCCATACAGAGATTCATGAAGGTCTTTCCTGCAGTTTGGGCGTTGTTACTTGCGGGTGGACGGGCAGACATGAAAATGATAGAACGAATTGCATTACTTTATGGAAACGCGCTAACGACGGCTTCTTCTGTGTATTCAGAGCAGTGTAAACTGCGCTTCCTGTCCTTCTGTTGCCGCGCTTAAATCCCCTAAATAAACGTTTTATGGCGCCTTCGTATAAATGAGGTGCATATATATATCATTATGAATGCCGCCGAGTCAGATTATGAGAATACTTGACGCGCGTGCGTATAACGAAATTTGCAAGAGACGTATGAATTATGAGCAGCCCTGTGAATCCCCGAAGAAAACGAAAATGTCACAGTTCTTCACTTTGTATTATGAAAGTTCAGGGCTCTGTTGCTGCTACTGCAACTGCTGCTAGTGCTGCTATCTCCACTACTACTACTACTATTACTGCTATTAGCGTAGTCGTTATAGTGACTGGCTACGGGCTGGACGACCGAGGGTTCGGAGTTCGAGTCACGGTAGGGTGAAGAATTTTCTTTTATCCACGTCGTCCAGACCGGCTCTGGGGTCCACATAGCCTCCTATCCAATAGGTACCGGGGTCTCTTTCCTCCGGGGGTAAAGCGTCCGGGGCGTGAAGCTGACCACTCACCTCAAGCTACTGCCGAAGTCAAGAATATATGGATCTATATATCCACTCCCCCATACACCTTCATGTCATAGTGCTTAATTAGTTGAGCACCGGAACAGCTTTATCCTTTAATTCTGATTTTACCAACTTCTACATATTCATTAATCATCCAGTCACCGACGCCTCTGTCCAATGGGTACCGGCATCTCTTTCCTCTGAGGTAAAGCGGGAGGGGCGTGAAGCTGATCACTCACCTCCATCTAGTGCTGAAGTCAAGAAAGGCTGAGCTATACCTCCACTCTTCCATATGTCTTCACGGCATAGTGCTTAACTAATTAAGTATAGGGACAACTTCACCTTACTTCCGTAATTGCTGAGGATATAGGTGATGTTGAATACAAATTATCCCTTGAAAGTGGAATCAGTTGAGAAGTATCGCTTAAGCAACGAACAAAGTGGCTGACCCACCCCATTTCCAGCGTCGTGTTGGTGGCGCCGCCCTGCACACGGTCACTCCCACACAGTGTACAGTGATGTAGGCTGCACTGAAGTTCAAGTGGGGCACTTGAAATACCCGTACAGAGCAGAACACTGTCTTTCGATGCTGAAGCACCCTGCGTGCTTCTCACACCAATTGAAAAGCGCGCCTCTCTGTCCATTAGTCCTTAAATTACTTCGGTCTAACATAATTCTGTTTTACTTAGTTCCACGGGTGCAACATTTTCGTATTCTGTTTCTGTGGTCTTGCTTAAACATTCGCAAATTTACTGTTCGGGAACCTGTGCTGTAGGTCTAACATACACTCATGAAGTGGCTTGGGGACTAAAACATGCGGGCATAATTTGAGAATGTAGGTATTAATGATTTCCTTGTGCGTCATTGAACACAAAGCCACGAAGAAGCATGGGTGAATGGAGGTATAGCTCTTCATATTCTTAAACTCGACACTGGTTGGAGGCGAGTGGTCATCCTCACACCACGGCCGCTTAGCCCCCTAGAAAAAAAAACACATGATATCCATTTTAGAGAAGGTAGGTTGGGCCCCAGACGCTGATGCTGCAGAGAAGAGAAACATCGCATATCCATGCCGGGAATCAAACCCCGCTCTCCCAGTCATCCAGCTCATAGCCTAGTAACGATACTTACTGATCTATCCTGGCTCTCATATAGCAAATGCTTGAAGTCCGTAGCTGACACTCACAACTCTGTTCATCTGTTTCGGCTGCGAGAATTCGGAATAAAACGACGTTATGAAGAGTTATCTTCTGGGGTATAACGCCGTATAGTCCGTTAAAAGTCAGCTGATGTTTCTGAGGGATATGTCGCCTACATCTTCATAGTCGAAGAATAAGTCAAATAAAACAGATTGCTACCTACTTCAAGCAAATTTCTTGGCTTATTTTTCCACTCTGAAGATAGAGGCGACATGTTCCTCCGAAATGTCTGTTGACTTTCAACGGACTAAACGGCGTTAATCCCAGAAGATAGAAGTCTTCATAACCAGGGATGTGACAATCTGAATCTCTACAGAACGAAGCTAGATCCCTCCGACTTCTCTCCTTACACACTTCACGATAATCACCCATTATCAACGGCACGCCAAAATCCGCTTACAATGTGAAACTGCAAATCGAGCGTAATTATCAGCAGATTTGCGTCATTAAGCATCCAGTTATTTGGTTGTGCATTGAGGTTGGTACAGGGGGGCAGAGTTGACATAAATTCTTCAACGGAAAAATCCCGATAACAGAAATGCATATCTAGAGTTTGCATTAAACAAGGACAGACAGAATGACGGTAGGAATGACACAGGGTCCAGCTGATTGTCAGCAAGGCTTCTGCAAAATCAGCTTTCCTCCCCATAAATTCCGGAGTCATTTCCAAATTACTGGGCCGCATTCAGCGAATATCACTGTCGAGCAGTTAGAGATGCTGCTCCATATTCGGGGGGGGGGGGGGGGGGTGGAAAATTTGTGGGGGGCGCGCTGCCGCGGACATGCG
>NW_019720705.1:366556-367260 GCF_002891405.2 Cryptotermes secundus
TACCGGTTATTGCAGTTTTTTTCTTTGTTGCCTACCTGGAGTTACTACTGAATTATTAAATTTCAGTTCTGTGCAGTTATATACTTTTTTGTGTATTAGGCTTTGGTCTTGGGTAGGCACCGGCTAAGGCTTCAGCAACTCACCTCACTCTTCAACTGGCGGATCAGCTAACCGGATACAATTTTACAATTTCTTTATTAAAACCGTCACAACACAACTAAATTGAGGTCAGTGCCAAGTTTGGCTCTGCTACATGTTTCGGCTACTAACAGCCTCCATCAGGAAAATACATGGCCAACATAGTATACATACCACTGAACTGAAGTAATAGTTTACATTCTCTACAGAACGGACAATATTGTGTAAGATGAGGCACCTACTAAATAATTAACATTAATATTACTACATCTACATCACGAGCCTCCAAAACAGTTTATTATATATACACAAAATATAGAATACTCCAATCTGTCCGTGGGAACACAACAAAATCACAAAAACCAACGACTGACTCGATGATGTAAAGCATCACTTGAAGAATTTTATTCTTGCTTTATACTATAAGTTTCGTTTTATATAGTCTAATTTATTGTACTTTTACGCCAAGTATTTTAATATAATTAATATTATTGTGTCCAATTTTACTAGTACTGCAGTTCAGTGGTATATATATGTTGGCCATGTATTTGCCTGACGATGTCTTT
>NW_019720705.1:368544-376366 GCF_002891405.2 Cryptotermes secundus
CCGAGCCCATCCAGAGCTTCCTTGGTAAGGCATTCGCTGTACAAGTTGAACAGAATTGGTGATAAACAGCATCCTTGTCGAACTCCTCTTCCAATCTGCACACTTCCTGTCTCCCCCCTGTCCAGTCGTACTCTAACTTTCTGATCCATGTACAATTTGCTAATCAATCTTCTTTCATGCCAATCGATACCTGTTTCTTTCAGGATCTGCATTAATTTGGTCCAGTTTACCCGGTCAAATGCCTTCTGCCAGTCTATGAAGCAAACACACAGTTCTTCATCTATCTCCAAAGTTCGTTCCGCTATAATTCTCATCATCCCAATTGCATCCCTGGTTCCTTTTCCTCTTCTAAATCCAAACTGAACCATGGTATATGTGAAGTAAAATTTAAATAGCAGTTTCGTCAACGAACTGAATGTTGTTTATATCACTATCAAAGCCGCACACAAGCTGAGAAGGGAAGATTTGTAAAGCAACCGGGGAGTGAACCTGACCACTCAGCTCCAAGTAGCGTCGAGGATGTGAATGCTTTAAGCTCTTTCTCCACAGCCCCCATACGTTTTTTATCTCACGGTACTTGGTTAAGCACATGGGATACATTAGATTTCGTCTCACTTTTCACTATTATACAGTATTTGGTTAGATTAGAGAACAGGAACTCACTCTTACGTACCATGTTATTTGGCCGTTCGTGATAACCATTCTATTTGATACATATGAATTTTTCAAGTGTCAAACGTCTTTAAACAAACCAATACCCAATCACATCAGTCCTAGTTTGTTAAAAAGATTGTTCGCTTTTTCACAGAGAAGAGGGTAGGCTGAACAGGACAATAACGACAGAAGCTGGAAGAAAGGAACAATTACAGTAAAGAAAAGAAGGAACACGGAAACAGAGAAGGGAATAAGTAGAATTACAGCGAGAGTATACTTAATCAAAAAGTAAACATACGTTTTTTTCTCCTAATACGAATTTAACAAACGTCCAAGTGCATCACTGGAGTTAATCTTTGCATTCTCTTCTTTCTCTCTTTTCCTTAATTTGTTTATAACTTAAGTTAGATCGAGTGTGCAATTTATTTGAAGAAGCTAGCACAGGGTATACACATATGCCAACTGCATTGTAGCTTCCCTCTGTAATATGAAGAAACTAGCACAGGGCATATGCCAACTTCATTGTAGCTTCCGTCTGTAATGTGAAGAAACTAGCACAGGGCATATGCCAACTATATTGTAGCTTCCCTCTGTATTATGAAGAAACTAGCACAGGGTATATGCCAACTACATTGTAGCTTCCCTCTGTAATATGAAGAAACTAGCACAGGGCATATGCCAACTTCATTGTAGCTTCCCTCTGTAATACTCGTATGAAGAAACTAGCACAGGGCATATTCCAACCACATTGTAGCTTCCCTCTGTAATATGAAGAAACTAGCACAGGGCATATGCCAACTTCATTGTAGCTTCCCTCTGTAATACTCGTATGAAGAAACTAGCACAGGGCATATTCCAACCACATTGTAGCTTCCCTCTGTAATATGAAGAAACTAGCACAGGGCATATGCCAACTTCATTGTAGCTTCCCTCTGTAATACTCGTATGAAGAAACTAGCACAGGGCATATTCCAACCACATTGTAGCTTCCCTCTGTAATATGAAGAAACTAGCACAGGGCATATGCCAACTTCATTGTAGCTTCCCTCTGTAATACTCGTATGAAGAAACTAGCACAGGGCATATTCCAACCACATTGTAGCTTCCCTCTGTAATATGAAGAAACTAGCACAGGGCATATGCCAACTTCATTGTAGCTTCCCTCTGTAATACTCGTATGAAGAAACTAGCACAGGGCATATTCCAACCACATTGTAGCTTCCCTCTGTAATATGAAGAAACTAGCACAGGGCATATGCCAACTTCATTGTAGCTTCCCTCTGTAATACTCGTATGAAGAAACTAGCACAGGGCATATTCCAACCACATTGTAGCTTCCCTCTGTAATATGAAGAAACTAGCACAGGGCATATGCCAACTTCATTGTAGCTTCCCTCTGTAATACTCGTATGAAGAAACTAGCACAGGGCATATTCCAACCACATTGTAGCTTCCCTCTGTAATATGAAGAAACTAGCACAGGGCATATGCCAACTTCATTGTAGCTTCCCTCTGTAATACTCGTATGAAGAAACTAGCACAGGGCATATTCCAACCACATTGTAGCTTCCCTCTGTAATATGAAGAAACTAGCACAGGGCATATGCCAACTTCATTGTAGCTTCCCTCTGTAATACTCGTATGAAGAAACTAGCACAGGGCATATTCCAACCACATTGTAGCTTCCCTCTGTAATATGAAGAAACTAGCACAGGGCATATGCCAACTTCATTGTAGCTTCCCTCTGTAATACTCGTATGAAGAAACTAGCACAGGGCATATTCCAACCACATTGTAGCTTCCCTCTGTAATATGAAGAAACTAGCACAGGGCATATGCCAACTTCATTGTAGCTTCCCTCTGTAATACTCGTATGAAGAAACTAGCACAGGGCATATTCCAACCACATTGTAGCTTCCCTCTGTAATATGAAGATTTTTTTATTACTAATGGGATGCGACTAAGTCCCCTGTACTGCGCCAGTTCTGGCCTATTGTACCAGTCCCAGATGATAGGTGAGGGTGATTGTGGAGCAATTGGTGGAATGAAGATTGGCAGGGGAAACCAAAGTACTCCGAGAAAACCTGCCCCAGCGCCACTTTGCCCACCACAAATCCCTCTTGACCAGACCCGGGATTGAACCCGGGCCGCCGAGGTGGAAAGCCAGCATCCAACCGCTTGAGCTATGGTGCGGCCTAACATGAAGACTCTAGTGCAGGTCATATGCCAACTACATTGTAGCTTCCCTCTGTAATATGAAGAAACTAGCACAGGGCATATGTCAACTACATTGTAGCTTCCCTCTGTAATATGAAGAAACTATCACAGGGCATATGGCCACTTCATTGTAGCTTCCCTCTGTAATATGAAAAAACTACAACAATTCATATTTATACATACATCTATGATGTTGTTTTGANTTCTTTCTCTCTTTTCCTTAATTTGTTTATAACTTAAGTTAGATCGAGTGTGCAATTTATTTGAAGAAGCTAGCACAGGGTATACACATATGCCAACTGCATTGTAGCTTCCCTCTGTAATATGAAAAAACTAGCACATGGCATATGCCAACTTCATTGTAGCTTCCCTCTGTAATATGAAAAAACTAGCACATGGCATATGCCAACTTCATTGTAGCTTCCCTCTGTAATACTCGTATGAAGAAACTATCACAGTGCATATGCCAACTTCATTGTAGGTTCCCTCTGTAATATGAAGATTTTTTATTACTGATGGGATGGGACTAAGTCCCCTGTACTGCGCCAGTTCTGGCCTATTGTACCAGTCCCAGATGATAGGCGAGGGTGATTGTGGAGCAATTGGTGGAATGAAGATTGGCAGGGGAAACCAAAGTACTCCCAGCAAACCTGCCCCAGCGCCACTTTACCCACCACAAATCCCACTTGACCAGACCCGGGATTGAACCCGGGCCGCCGAGGTGGAAATCCAGCATCCAACCGCTTGAGCTATGGCGCGGCCTCATGAAGATACTAGCACAGGGCATATGCCAACTACATTGTAGCTTCCCTCTGTAATATGAAGAAACTAGCACAGGGCATATGCCAACTACATTGTAGCTTCCCTCTGTAACATGAAGATACTAGCGCAGGGCATATGCCAACTACATTGCAGCTTCCCTCTGTAATATGGAGATACTAGAGTGCTATAAAGTGGAATGTGTAGGTTGGCTGTTATGCGAACCCTACTCCTATGTTCGTGTTTTGTACCCACCCAGTACCCAGATTTTTCTTCCAAAGCAAGCGACGGGTATCATTTGAATCTCAAATTTGGGTTTCGGGCTCTTCTTGGGGTACGAATTTTGTTGGTCCCTAACGAAGAGCTCAAATTTCTCCATATTTTTACACGGAATATAAACGTGCTGCAGCTGGTCGCAACGTACATAAAGACTGTTTTGAGGAGAATATATGCGGATTTTGACTTCAAGTTTAATTTAGTTGAGTGGTGCTCCCCACGAGGCCCGCTCATTTGCTGTATGCTCTGCCCTTCAAATGAACCGTTTAACACAGAGAGGATACACATGTGGAATACCTCCACCGTAGCCCTGCGAGTCCTAAGAATCTAGAAGGTAAAATGGCAAAGTTAAGTCACTCCCTGTGCTTAGTTATTTAAACACCACACCACGAACACGTGTCTGAGATTGGAGGTATAGCTCCACCATTCTTGACTTCGGCACTAAATGGAGATGAGTGGTCAGATTCACGCCTCAGCCGCTTTGCTCCCAGGTACATGCATATTGCTTAGAATGCTGAATTTGGCCCCAAAGCCGTCCTGGACGCTGTATTCTACGGCAGTTTTGTAAAACGTATGGACCTATTGACGAAATTCTGCCACTTGCGGCCCAAAGCCTTCTTTTTCTAACTTGCCAAGTATGGTTCTAACGGCAGATGAAAGAAATCAGCCCTCAGACTTATAAGTTAATTTGTATCTCTTCAGATTGTGTAACATATTATCACATGTTTGGAATCCATGGAAACGCTAGAACAGACCGTTGCATAGCAAGTAACAATATCGGTATTGTAATTCTAACAGTGAGCCGTTGCGTTGAGATGAGTCTCCACGTTTACGACGAGTACACGAAGCGTTCCCACAGAGACAACGCAATAACAGTGGGCCGTTGCGTAGGAATTGCAGAATCAACGAAGCACTAACCCACAAGGCCCTTTTAGTTTATCGGTGTTTAAGCGACTTTTAATGTCAGAACGCCGCCCATGACCAATGTTGAAACAGAAGAACATTTATTGCACTGAAAATATGAGTGATAAACAGTTCTTTTTGATGGATATGCCTTCTGAAGATCTACGTTGAATATGCGCTCACATTTTGGAGGTGACATTGCTTACATTTAAAAAGGTACAAGGAGTGAAAAGTCCGCGAAGACTGCAGCGCAACTGTGGAAGCTATGTTCGATTTCTTTTACACGCAACAGTGCACTCCTCTCAAATGAAAAGGCTTGTAACTGAATAAACTTTACTTATTGTTGTCGATCCCTCTTGCTGTTGCCACACAAATATGTACTTAGTTATTTTCATACGTAAATGCAGAAAAGTGAAAGGAAATCAAGGCCTATATTTTACAAAAAAAGTTGCGTCAAAGGAAAAAAACCCAGGACATTTTTAGTGTCCCGGTTGAAGCCCGAATAAAAGCCGAGACAGCGGCTTTAAAAAAGGCATATCCCAGCTAAGTCGCGAGGTCTCGAATCTGTGTAATCATTCAATTAGTTCATTCAGTGTTCAGAGTTCATTCTCGATTGCATCTCTCACTGTTCTTAGGAACAAGCAGTTAAATATTCAGTTGATACTGTAAGGTTCAGACGATGGTGTATAACACAAGAGATACTGGGTTTTCGTACTTTGTCCATCATCCGGGTTCTAAATAACTGAGAAAAAAACACAACGTTTCAGAAACTGGATCTGTTTCCGTCCTCAGGTGAGGGAGGACACCTACTCTTTCTAAGGGACCCAACAGAGTAGGTGTCTTCACTCACCTGAGGATGGAAACACATCCAGCTTCCGAAACGTTGTGTGTGTGTTTTTTTTTTTAGTTATTTAGAATCCGGACGATAGAAAAAGTCCGAAAACCCAGTATCTCTGTGAAATATTCAGTTGCTCAGAGATTCGCAGGGATTTCAGTGGGGCCTTCCAGGATACAGTTAGTCCAGCTGACAGAATTAATCAGTCTGTCTAGTCGGTCTGTTATTCCTCTTGAAAGGGAGAAAACAACACAGTTGCAGTAGGGCTTACAAGTCTTGCTACAGTAGCGAATTCAGAGTTCAGAGGGCACAGGATTTAAGAATTGTATGATAATAACAATAGGAAGAAGTTCTACGAAGAACTAATCCCCCATATTCCTTTGATCCTGAAAGGCCTATACAGAAAACTAACCCGTTCAAGAATTCTTCTATTGACGCACGTGTATTTACTGCAGCGGGAACGTGTTTACTGAGCCGTTGCCTACCAACTATGGAACGGTTACACAGACACACAGACCCAGAAGGAAATTAGGCTAACAACAGAGGAACCGCTGGAGGCGCTGTTTTGGCTGCAGTCCTACCAGAAGTTATATAAAGAGGGCAAACAGCAATTCACGCCTAAGCCGCCAGCAATCGCTCCAAAATCCGTAACTGTACAATGGAGGCAGTTACCATAAGAACTGACTTGGGATCAAACCCGGGCCTCTGCAGTGGGAAGTTGTCAACTCACCGTCTTTGCTGTGGTACGCTCATAATTTTACCTTCTCTTTATATTTAGCCTTCTTTCCTTATTTTAAAACTGGCAAGAGAGCCGTTGCCTAGCAACGATAAAGGAGATACACATACAGACAGACACACACACCTTGCTCTTTGTGTTTCTGTATCTTCCATAACTCCTGAAATCCGGAGCAGTGGAGCTAAAGGAGACTGTCGTTACATTACCATGTATGCATGACGTACATACATGTGACATGTGATAGCTGACGCCGATGCTTGAAGGTAAGAATGGTGCAATAGGGCAATCATAGAAGCGTTTCAGAGACGGTCATTACTAGGCAACGGCTAGATAAATACTCTTCCACATCAACGAATTCACACAAAACATTAGAAGAGTTAATGGAAGTGTCATTTTCTACGCCATATTAAAGAAAAGTGGATAATTAGCACTTCCAATAAAATCTAATGTACTTATATAACTCCACACACCGATTTATAGTTCGCGTTGCTAACATTAGAGGGCAATATACATATTATGTCCTATTTCTTCTACTGAAGGAGGGCACAAATACTAAAATAGTGGATTATATGTAAATGCCCTTAATTGCAGACCCTGAAAACACACACATATTCTTTTCCATTTATTTTTGTCTTTGCTCATATAGAAGTCTCTGACATGCTACAGGTCCCATAAACATTTCGATAGTATCTTTATTTTTGGTCCGGGATATTTAGATATATAATTCCCATGATCATCAGAACAACATTTTAAATTGTACTTATTTGAATGCCACGCACGCACACACACACACACACACACATTCCGTATAAACTTAATTTTGTAAATTACTTTAAAGAAGAAATTCTAGGAAGAAGCAATCTCCTACTTTACTTTGACACGACATGAACCGCATAGAAAACGACGCCTCCATCAATTCTTCGTTGCATCGGGGACGTCTTTGCCGCGTTATCACCTACCCACAATGGAAGGATACACAGAGCCACAGACTCTTCTTCGCTAAAACGTTGACCGCATAAAAAATGATAACCTCCAACAATTCTTCTATTGTTGCGTGTATTCGTTGTTGTGATAACATATTGTCGCGTATCGGGCGTGTATCGCGACAAATAAATTCACGATGTATTTTATATAGCGAATTTTATTTCACATTCGCTCTCACAATCACCCAAATTACAATCTGACGATTACTGCTATCTGCAGTATCACAAATAGTACACTCCAAATGCCACAATACAACTGACTGGTTGCTGGCTAACTCGACGATAGCTCCAGGACTCGCTGACTGTCTCAGTACAACTCGCTGGTAGCCACACTAGAACTAACTGTGAATAGCCTTCGCTGCTCCCTATGTAGCCTCGATCGGACAATACGGGAAAACGGCCACGTAATAGGCACCCTTGTTGCTAGCTCGCTGTGTTGCTATGTAACGCTAGCGGAGG
>NW_019720705.1:376456-382036 GCF_002891405.2 Cryptotermes secundus
GTGGCGGGAACTCGCCTATTACCGTAAGAACGCGAGCGTTACGCCACCGCCACGCACCGCGGGGGGAGGTAGGGGTCAACATGTCACAATATTCTCACGTGTATGAGTGACTATAGGATTTTTATTGGTAATTGGATTTGTTGACCACTTGCAGGTCGTAACTACAAGTAAGTAAAGCGTTATTGCTAATTCACACACACTGCAGTTCACCACAGCACGTACTGTGTCTTCTCTAGCCATTGCTCGGTGACGGCTTCGAACGGCGCACATTCCCCTTACTCTGGGTTCCCTAACTATCCCCGAGCCTCAGCTACCAGCTTATAACAACAGCGGCTCACAATGAAGGTACTTCAACAGTCCTCTAACACACTCAATCAAAAGCAGCTGGCTCCACTGAACTGCATTAACTGAGTTCGAAGTCGAAGTCAAAGTCAAAGTCAAAGTTATTTTACGACTGGCGGTTTACATAGCGGACCACATAGAAAATATAACTTCTAACAGTACTTCCATTGTTATGCAGTGGTCGCTACTTAGCAACGACCGTTGTGTCGTTTGTTTCGCGGTCGTTACCTAGCAACGAGTCTATATGCAACAGTATTTACCGAACCTGTGTCTAGCATCGAATTGAGGAATACACTTAACCGAACGGTTATCATGCAACAATAGGATGGATACACATACAGGCACACAAACTGATTGGAAGGATTTTGTAAATACGCCGTTGTGATAGGCACAGTTGCCATGATTATGTACATACCAAATTTCATAAATTGGTTCAGATATTCAAAAGTTAATAGGGGTTACACAGGCGCACACAAGGTGGAGATCATATAATTCCACTTTAGGATAGTAGGCTAAACATGACAGTACTCGTACATCACTCCATAATGTAGTGAAGGCGCTTTTTATTTTCGTGGTTACGTATTTGTTCTAGTCGCCATCTTACCTTACGAACAGAAATATCTCTTGTACTATGTGAACTGCTCCAATTGCAGCCCATAAACAGAAGGGTCGAGAAACAAAGGAAACCCTCTAGGTGCACGCCAGTGGCTTTCCCGCAGCACATATGCCAAGTTTCATTTTTATATGTTCCTCGATTTTGGAGTTAGAGCGTTAAAACCTCAAGCCTTACATTCCTTTCATTTATCTGCAGATTTTATCCCTTGGGTGACTGATATGACATGTCACTGCAGTGACAGCCAGATGGATAAATAGTAAGTAATTAAATAAATAAATACGTATTTAGTTTTGAAGTAATTGGAGCCTTAAATTTACTCCATTTAAGATTTTTCTGATGCTGTAGTCTTGATGTTGAAACAACTGTTAAATATGAAGAAAGCAGTCTTTTGGGATGTGGCGACGTGTAGATATTGTGTTAACCGAAGTNGTGGCAACGAATACGCATACAATAATAGTGAAACTCTTGAAAGAAGAGTTTTCTATGTTGTCAGTGCCCAAGTTATACATATAGAGGCCAACACGTTTCAGTGTTTAGTAATCAATCGCCAGCCAACGAAGACAGCAGCCGTTGAGCACGGAAGCAAAAAAAAAAAGAAACCCAATATTTGGAGCCGCTACCAAGCAAAGAGTAATAAAGAAATAACAGTTGCTTGTAGATCGTGTAGGTTAGTGACAAAATTGTAACTGTTTGTAGTTACGAGTAATTAACATTCAGTAAATTCAGTAGTCAGTCCAAAACCTGTGTCTAGTCGCTAACACGTGACACTGGTATCAAAAGTGCAATAGGATTCAGTTGTTGGATAGGATATAATTATTGGATTGCGGAATCACGTAGATCCGCTGTTACAACTGATCATGGAGGGGGGGAAACAATATTTTTTAATAGCCATACGGGAATTGAACACGGAGGCAGTAAGTCTTGATGGTGTTGTGTTTAATTAATTGGGCACAGGGACAGCTTTACCTTTACCTTCTATTTTATGTCGTAGGTTAGGCTTAGGCAGACCAAATATCCATCATTTAAGAACGTACTAAACCTTAAATATGTTCAACCGTCAAACGCAACAATATAATTATTGATTACATTACAATCAGAACTATATATATTTAGACTTTTATAGGGTCATCTTCTCGTCAAAAAGTCAATAGAAAGTCCGTCGAGTGTAACAATTTATAGGTCACTTCTTTATCACTTCTGCCTTACATGTTTCGGTTTAATAAAACCATCATCAGAGGCACATAGTACAAGCATGAAAACACTGCCGTTGTTTAAGATGTACACAGTTATGTTTGCTGCGTGAACGCTGCTACAATACGTCGACGTGTAAAAGCACAACACTTGTTAGGATTGTTGAATGCACGTTCAATTCTCACATTCATCCGAAACTGCCCTCAAGTTAAAACGCCAATGATAAAATATTTAAAATTTAAAACATTTGAAGTAAAATGTTAAGCTCCTCCTTGTTAATTCATCCCGAAGATGGGAGATGTCAGCTTGAGGATGTATGGCTTATGGTTAGATGTTTCCTATGTGCTGTGTGTTGTGTACTCATCTTCTGGTGTTTGTTAGATACACAGTTTAATTATTGACTTGTAACGCGTGCCCTTACGTCACATCTACTATCTTCTCACTTTGTGTAATAGTAAGCACGTTGTTAGTTTAGACATAATTTACGCCAAACAAACGACGGTAACAGTAGACGTGCGTGTAAGATGGGTACAATTTTTATCTCGTTCGGATGCTGGGATCGTGGGTTCGAATTCCACTCAGGGTAGAATTTTTTTGTGTGTGTATGCGTTTATTCTGTGTCTGTGTTGCCCTCTATTTAGGTAGCGGCCTTGCGACTGGCTGATCACTCGTTAAATTAGTCCTATCGTTTGTGAAAAATGATTACAGAACCGAATAAGAGGCTTTGGCCCTTAATGAGCTAGAGGACCCATTGGAAAAAAAAATGTAACATATATATATATATAGTAAATTATTGACTTGTAACGCGTGTGCTTATGTCACATCTACTAGTAAGCATGCTATTAGTTTTGACATAATTAACTTCATTTAAGTGCCGGTAACAGTAGCCACGCGGATTAAGATCTGAACAATTTTTGCTCGTTCGGACGCTGGGATCGTGGGTTCGAATCCCACTCAGGGTATATATTTTTGTATGTGTGTGTATGCGTTTATTCTCTGTCTGTGTTGTCCTGTATTTAGGTAGCGGCCTTTCGACGGGCTGACCACTCGTTCAATTAGTCCTATCGTTTGTGAAAAATGATTACAGAACCGAATAAGAGGCTTGAGCCCTTAATGGGCTAGAGGACCCATTGAATAAAATATATAACATGTTGTGACATGCTGAGCAACGGAGAACCCCTCCCTACCCAGCAGCAACGTGGCAACTCAGGCCATAGTGACGTGGCGGATGAGTCAGCGCTCCCCTCCCCCCCTCCGCACGGTAGTAAAATAGATAACCTAATGATGTACAATCGTACCATATATGTAGTTCTTATTAATATTGTGGCGTGTAGACCCGTTGCTAGACAACACCCGCATCACATACCCGGCCAACAGTACAGGAGTAATGTTTCCTATGTACGTGAACGGACTGCTGTTATGCAACGCTCGCGCTGTGACGTCACACAGCGATACGTGGCCGTAACGTGGCATGTTTCCGGCGCCTGCGGTGACGTCACGCAACAGCAGCAACCGTAGCGACTGTCCCTCGGCTATATAAGTGAGTGACATAGTTCAGCTGGTTCAGTCAGAGGTTGAGTTACGAGAGAGGATTATTCTAGTACCGGCGGAAGCACACGAACAAGGAGGCAAGGAGCCACGGGAAGTTTAGCTGTTGAGATCCGTTGTAAGGAGACGACCATAGTACGTGTCGAAAGCCGAACTGAAATTGTGTACATCAGCGATAGCGCTGTATTTAAGCGTACTTAAGATAGACTGTGTAACTGATGTGCCAATAGATCCTGTCATCCGAACTAGAACCCGTTATTCTCGTCACGCGTACCATCTTACACGTGATAATATTAATTGCATTAAGAAGGGCATTACAAGTTTAATATTACAAATTTAAATTAAAAACTGAAAACAATTTATCGTTGTGAGCAGCAGATACTCGTAAATTAATATCTCTATGTTGTAATAGACTGCGCTCATAAAGGTGACCTTCGTATTGGTTTCTTCCGCATTGTTATGAGGAAATATTCCTTCGTCGAACCTAAACGCAGAATATAGTAATACCAGCGCTGCATAGCAATAGAGAAAAACCCAATACGAAGGTAACATTTACGAGCGCAGTCTATTACAACATAGAGACATTAAGCTATCCACTGCTCAAAACGATAAATTGTTTGAAGTTTTAAGTTTTAATTTCTAATGGTAAATTTGTAAAAAAAGAAAATTTACTATTAAAAATTAAAACTTAAATAAACTTGTAACGGCATGGCGCGTCTTCAGGTTGCCGATGGAGAAGACGCCCTCCAGGTATAGAGGGAAGCTAAGAATATATTGAATAAGCAGTCGCGGAGAGCCGACAAGTGGTGGTCCTCCAGGTTGGAGGTTGGGCATGGAGTTGACAACTGCTCATCGTAAAAATAAGCTTGTTACGAAAATGTTAAAAAAGCCTCAGACGTGGACGGATCCTGCTGATAAAACGCATATAGGATATTGGTGGGAAAACCAGAAGGAAAAGACCACTGGGAAGACCAAGGTGTGGGTGGGCGGACTATATTAAAATGGATCCCAGAGAGATAGGATGAGATGGTATGGTTTGGATTGATCTGGCTCAGGATAGGGACAACTGGAGGGCTCTTCTGAGCACGGTCATGAAATTTCGGGTTCCAAAAAATGCTGGGAAGTTCCTGAGTATGGTAAATGGTGAATGGTAAACTTGTAATGCCAATCTCAATGTAATTAATATTAATAAGAACCACACAGGACACGATCGTACATCATCAGGTTATCTATTTCACTGCGTATGTTACATTGGGTATGAGTAAACTAAGGCGGCTCATACATGTACGAGTCTGGTTCGCGAGTCCGGTTCGGCGAGGAGCCGAGCTCGGATTAATTTCACCACAGACGTATGAGCCTGGCAACCCACAAACGGTCGAGTTTGGCTCATTGGGACTCGAGCCGAGTCGGACTTACGAGTCAGACTCGTACGTGTATGGGCCCCCTAAGAGTGAGCCGGTCACCGTAGCCGAGCAGTCTAAGGCATGCTCTGTCTTCGCTCGCTCGGTAGCTGGAAACGGGGGTTCAAATCCCACTTAGGGCATTTATGCCCAGTGTGTGTGTGTGTGTGCGTTCGTGCATGCGGGCGCGCTCTTCTGTGTTTGTGTACAGGTATACTCCTTGTGACGAGCTGATCACCCGCCCAAGGAGTCCCTCCGAATGTCTAATATCTAATAAACCGACGTGAAACGGAGAGTTTCATGGAGGTAGGCCAAGGCCCAAATTGGGGCTGTAGCGCCAAAGAAAAATAAAACTAAGAGTGTGCTCACTATAACACAAAGTGAGAAGATAGTAGATGTGACATAAGGGCACGCGTTACAAGTCAATACTTTACTATATATATATATATATATATATATATATATATATATATATTTTTTTTT
>NW_019720705.1:382434-410633 GCF_002891405.2 Cryptotermes secundus
ATATATGTTACTTTTTTTCCCCCAATGGGTCCTCTAGCCCATTAAGGGCTCAATCCTCTTATTCAGTTCTGTAATTATTTTTCACAGACGGTAGGACTAATTGAACGAGTGATCAGCCCGTCGCAAGGCCGCTACCTAAATACAGAACAACACAGACAGAGAATAAACGCATACACACACACAAAAATATATACCCTAATTGGGATTCGAACCCACGATCCCAGCGTCCGAACGAGCAAAAATTGTTCTCATCCTACACCGCGCGGCTACTGTTGCCGGTACTTAAATGGCGTTAATTATGTCAAAACTAATAGCGTACTTATTAGTAGATGTGACATAAGGACACGCGTTACAAGTCAATAATTTACTATATATATGTTACATTTTTTTTTCCCAATGGCTCCTCCAGCCCATTAAGGGCCCAAGCCTCTTACTCGGTTCTGCAATCATTTTTCACAAACGATAGGACTAATTGAACGAGTGATCAGCCAGTCGCAAGGCCGCTACCTAAATACAGGGCAACACAGACACAGAATAAACGCATACACACAAAACAAAATTCTACTCTGAGTGGGATTCGAACCCACGATCCCAGCGTCCGAACGAGATAAAAATAGTACCCATCTTACCCGCACGTCTACTGTTACCACCGTTTTTTTTTTTTGAGATTAATTAAGTCTAAACTAACAACGTACTTACTATTACACAAAGTGAGAAGATAATAGATGTGATATAAACGTCACGCGTTACAAAGTCGAAAATTAATTGTGTATCGAATGAAAATCTGAAGATGACCCTTCAAAGGTTGAAATATGTAGTGTTGATTTTAAATTAATTGATAAGATTATCGTTGCGTTTGACGGTTGAATGCATTTAAGGTTTTAACACCTTTTTAGTTGTAATACACGCAGCAGGATGCTTAGAATAAAAATAAAAACAAATATCCAACATCATAAATAAGATTAATATGGTGTTGAATATGTGTAAGAGTATGTTACTTTCTAGTAAAGGTGAAAAAACGTGCATTGGTCCCTGTTCTTAACTAATTAAGCACTATGCCATGAAGATGTACGGGGGAGTGAATGTATATATTACGTATTCTTGACCTCGGTACTAACTGGAGGTAAGTGGTCAGCTTCACGCCTCCACATCTTTACACCCGGAGAAAGAGCCCATGATATCTATTGGATAGGAGGCTTTGTGGGTCTCAGAACCGGTCAGAATGACGTGAAGAAGAGAAAAATCTCGCTCTTATCGCGATGCGAACTCCACTCCCTCTGCCATCCAGCCCGTAACCAATTGCTATACCAGTAATTTTAAGAATATACTGAATTATATGCCTATAAATACATTATTTTTTTCTCTATATTCATTTAGGCAAATATGGCACCTGGAAATGTTACGTTCTCAAACCCATCTGGTGAAAGTGAGGACAAGGAGCTCATTAAGGAAAAGGAGCTTGAAGAAGGAGAGATCGAAGACGACGAATCTGCTGATGAAGTCCTCCAACCGAGCAGACCCCTTCCACCTTCCAGTGACTTGATCAAGACATCAAAACGGAAAAGGCGCAGAAAATCTACATCAAAGAAAATGAATAATGTATTGAAGAAAAGGAAGCTAAATCATGCTTCAACTTTTGAAGAGACAATGAAGGCCAGTCTTGATAGTGGAACCGTACAGACAAATGGCAATGAGTTATTTGACCAAAGCAAACATCCCATTATTCATAATAATGATACGCCATTCATAAACCGTGATGAATACCCTTCCAGGGACTGCAGTGACTTCCACAATGATATAATATGTTCAAATAATTACAACATTTACAAGACATTTTATTTAGGGATAAAAAGTTCGAAATGTAAACGGAAGAAATTAAACAGTAAGAAGAAGAGACTGGAAAACAGCCTCAGCAAAAATGATTCCTTGCCTTCATTAATAAAGATGAAACTGTGCAAATCCTATCCAGAAAATAAGAACGATAAATGTTCATACGTGCACTCACAGTTCCCCTGCAAGTTCAGTAACACAGAAGTCAGGTGTACCACAGGAGATCATTGTAAATTCGGGTTAGAAGTACTTGCAGAAAGCTTGACTGGCCCAAAGAAGATTTACAGGAACTCTCTACATTTAACTGAAGATGAAGAGGCTGAGGTCCTAAACACAAGGAAATTTCATAACAAGAACACAAAAAATATACCGTCATTACTTGAAATAGAAGTGCCCATTCCTCCACAGCTTCTGGCCAATGACAGCAACATTACAGCCAGTGCTGAGCAGAGCACTCCATCCAAATATCATACGACCAGCGTGAAAGAGACAAGATCATGTACACCCATGCCGTCTTCATTAAAAAAGAATAAATTTTCCATTATTCAACAGAGGGACATAAACAGTTTTGCGGCAAGCAGTGACTGCATTTCTGCTGTCTCTTCATTGTCCTCGATGTCATGCACCAAGAAAAGCCAGACTGAAACTACACATCATAAGGAAATTATTGTTCCCAAAAATCTGCCTAAAAAGCAGCAGGAACTCTTCCTGAGGATTCAGCAGAGACAACGAACACCTTTAGACCGGAGAAACCGAGACCTTGGTGAGCAGGACAAAACCAGAAATGAGGAGGATAAAAAAGAGACAGTTGATGAACAGAACTTGTACTCTAGTGATGATGATGATGATTCAAGCCTAGTCAGTGTTCTGAAGAACCTTCCAAAACTACAATCTTTCCCCACAAAAGCCAGCAGTTCATCCATCAGTACACCTATATTCTGCAAGGCTTCACCCTCAAGCATGACTCAATCTGGTGACAAATTCTTGTCCAACATCAGAGACAGTTCAAGCAAAAATGTTGCCAACTTGACAACAAAATCTGTACCAAGTACAAAAACATGTGAATATTTTTACAGTATGATGCAGACACAAAGCAAAGAACCACGATGTACATTACAAAACCCATATCATAGTTCTATCTCTGCAGCTATTTCTTCAGTGGACATTTCTGAACAAAAAACTCAAACCCCAGTACCAACCAAATCGTCAAGTAATGGGACAGCTAGCTACTGCAGCAGTTTAGGAAATATCAGTGCCTACAAACCTGCCATTGAATCATGTGCTGGTGGTCGTATTTTGGATTTTAAAAATGTGCCTAATGTCCAACAAAATATAACTCTTCAACCAAATATCAAGAGAGATGTGACTTTAAGACAGAATGGCATATCTTTAACATCGCTCTTCTCAACTTTTAATGGCAACAAGATTCATACAGACGCAGTTCCTAACAAAGTTGTGGATTTAAAGGGAATTGCGGGATTACCATCCGGACCCACGTCCTTACATCCTACAACAGAAATAAATGCTTCTTTAAACGGCCATGCACCAATTCCATACAAGCTTATACCCATCACTGTACCACCCTCGGACAACTCTTGGCTTAGAGCACATGCACAGACCTCCAGGGACCCCAGGTTACATAGACCTTCTAGTATCTTCAATGGAATAAACATGAAAGTAGTTCTTGAATTCCTTTCTAAAATAAAAAATCCACAGTCAACATACTCGCAACAGAAATAAGTGCATTGCTTGCTGTCCACGCATGAGTTCCATACAAGCTTATGATCGTCGCTGCACCACCTCAAGATTTGCAAAAAATATCGGGTAATGCAAACTTTCCAGATGATACAATGGAATACGTTTGACCAGGAGTCCCTGTATATCTACTCCAAATATTGTGAAAGTGTTGTAGCCTGTGGACTCGTTACTAGGTAACGATCGCAAAAAAAAAAACAACCGATTCCCAAGGCAACAAATCACACGCAACAACAGAGGAACTGTTGGAAGCAGTTTTTTTGGGTGCGTGCCGCGACCTTTGCTATGCAACGGCGCGGTAAGCACGTCTCTGCAACAATATAGGAGCAGTGTTTTCTTGCGGTGCGTGCCGAGATGTTATAACCTGGACAGTTTGGGGCAATTAGTTCGTTGCATGAGTGCTCAATTGAAAGTCCGGCTGTGAAGATAGGACTTTATCTGTGACTTTATGAAACTCGTCTAAGATTTCAAGTTCTCACAGTGATGGTTTTAGGGAGTTCTATCTCCTGGGATACAACGCCATGTGATCCGTTGAAACTCAACCTACGTTTCGGAGGAATATGTCACCTCCATCTTCACTTGTCACATGTTTTCACGCTGATTTATTGTTTTCATTATTCTTCAACCCTGAAGATATAGGCGACATGTTCCTCCGAAACATCGGTTGACTTTTTGTGGACCACATGGCGTAATATCCAAGAATATCGAATTGTATGAAACCCATCACGGTCCTGGATGATTGCATGAGTAGAAGCATGACTGGTTTGCAAATGACGCACCATATCATCATCGATAGTCGCCTCTCGATATCCAAAATCACGACATGAACTCGTTCAATGTTTTCCTCTGAAGAGGATGTTGACGGGCGACCTCTGCTTTCCTCATCAGGGACACTTGTGTGACTGTTCTTCAACATGGTAACCCATTCGTACTCACTTCATTGTGGTAAAGCACTTTTCCCAGATTGTGCTGAAAGTGTGTAATGGATTTTTGTCCCTGGCACAAATTCAGCCCACGAAAATCGTATCTCTGTACGAAACTCGGTGCAAGAGGAAAGTAGGAGAATCATGTTAACTCTGTTATGACGATACAACTGGCCGGTCAAGGTCGAAAGTGTTTCACAAACACTTAAGGAGTAGTTTTAAAATATATTATTGAATAAAATTTCTTACTCATCTACGTATCAAACAAGTTTTTTTTTTACAGTTTTCTACATATATTCAAATTGAGCATTTAATGATCTGAAATCAAAAAAATACTGTAATGTCAAATTTATGTCATTTATTGTATTGTTGGGTTGTCAATATCGAAACTTTATAAATCTTAAGAAATCTGAGATTCAAATTTGAATCTTAAAGTGTTCTGTTCTTCAGTAATTTTATATTCTTAATTTTATCAATTGACGTTTATGTGCAGAGTGTACAAGTAATTGGCATATTTTTAAACAAAACATTTGAATAAATATTACAGTTTAAGAAAGATTAAATAATTAATTATTGGAGAAAGCGGCATAATGTTGAACATAGTGTCATGAATTTGATTGACTGTGGACGGCTAAGGGCTACACTTACGTCTGTATCGTCTGGCACATATCCCACAATTGAACTAACTGCACTATGTCTTCCCTTCACAGACTCCATTACAGTTCCTTCATTGCTTTAACTGACTAACTCCAGGCTGGAAGTAATTTTATGCCAACTTCCTAGTCTTCTCTTCTCAGACTGAAATTCAGCTGACTCTATCTCAAAGTCAAAGTTATTTTTCGACTGGCGGTTTACCGCCATCCAATTCGTCTTGACGCCGAGCCCCTTGTGGATCACGACCGGAGATTTCTTTTTTCAACTGAACTCTTGCGATCATAGACCTTGTGTAACGTACTCTCTGACGCGAAGACGGGTTTGTTTCTTTGGCTTGACTTTTTCAAATGTATTGTAACTGTCCCATTTATGGGATGGTCAATTGATGTCTTGTGTACGGTTAGGGTTCTGTGAAATTCCCCACTTTCGTCTCACAATTTGAGATTTCACCCCTGAGACACGCAGCAAATGTCTTGGGTCAAGCTTGAATCCAGCTGTCCATCCGTAAATCAGTCAAGTTAATGCGTAACACAAGGCCGAGTTCTTCAGAAATTCTAAACTTTGATAGGGGAAATCATAATTTTAGCAGCGTCATTTTCTGCTACCCCAAAATCCCAGTTTGACAGCCACGCAGCAGGTGGCAAAGTTCACCCCAAACTATACACGCGTGGATATTTGTTTTTCTAATTGGAGGAGAAAGATTAAGCAACCTCTCAGTCTGCCTGGTCCGGCCAATCATAATCTGAAGTGGGAGGTACTTTGCCCGAATTTTGGGTGACCAGGGCAAGTATTTAACATTCAGAGGGTGCTTGGCGGAGAACTCTGAAATTTACATTCACCGGGGTTACACGTGTTCTGATCCCCGTATATACACTCTGTTGTGCCTATTGACTGTGTGTCTTAGTGAATAGTAAGGAAGCCTAAATCCACAAATCTGTTAAGTGGGTCACTACGGCGCAGTTACCATTTAAATAGTGCAGTTTGAATAAAGACTTCAAAGAATTAATTGGTGTTGAGTGTGACTTTCCTACGCCTAAAGCCCCACTAATCACCCAAGCCGTGGCCAGTCAACACGGCCTGAAATGAGTTGCATTTCTGTACCGGAGCTAGCAGAACCAAAGAACGGTTACAGTATGTATCACACATGTAAGAGGTTATTAGAAAATCTTATTTTGCACTACACACAAGTCTTCTGTGAGTACAGGCTTTGCATAGAAGATCATGCCTCTCTTACATATCCTATGCTATAATGGCAGCTTAGTCACTTGAAAGATCGTAAGCTTGACCACCGCCAAATTTAAGCCCCTTTATTTTCGACTCTAGCTCAGCTGATGTACTCCCTATATAACCCATTTGCACGGACCGCGCATAAAACACCTTTCGAAAAGTCCCTCTATTTTTGTAGTTCGACTGTTTCTTGTTAAGAATATTCTGTCCAGAAGCGGCTGTCTTGTTTGTTAGGATATCGTTGTCTAGAAACGGGTCTATAAGCCACAGAATTAATTGTGATTATGTTGGTTACGGCACTGTGTAATCTTGTAGAAATTTATCCATGTATTTCTAATAACAAATTAGGAAGTGTATGCGCAGTATAACAATTCAGGCTTATTCACTCAGTTATTTTTCCTAGACTTTTACCACTAATTTTCGATTATCTTCTGTCTCCTACACTAAAACAGGAGAGACTGACGAACAAGGACTTGCAATATAAAACTTGGTCAAAATCAGTCAAACAGTTCTCAAGGCACGAGATAATAGGTAGCAGAAATTTTCGGTTGTTGCATCCTGTTGTGTATAGCAGAGTTCTCTCGGGGTCCGTGCAGAGGTTATATCTGGACAATCACATGTAAAATAATACCTCCCCGTGACTCTGCTAGTCGTAGGAGGCGACGAAAAGGGAAGTATCAAATCTGAGAGAGTAAAATATGGTCGCAAGCCCCAAGGAACTCGGACCAGAGAAAGACTGCACTGGCAAGGGCCAGCAGCATATACAAAAGACAGACGTGTCGTATCGTCAGAGAGGGCGCCCCACAAANGGGTTACATAAGGAGCAGCGAAGGCTATTCACAGTTAGTTCTCAGGGCAGCTACCTACGAGTTAGTTCCGAGTCAGTTCCGAGCAAGCCTACGAGTCAGAATGTGTGATCAACAAAGTTCTCAGTTCGCAAGTTACGAGTTACGGACGCGTGTGTGAGAATCAGTGATAGTTTGTGATAACCGAGAATTAATTGGGAGTGTGTAACACAGTGACACTTGTATAGCTCCCGTACTGTGAAACGTGAAGTCTACCGACAATAGCGTGATTTGATTTGCGAATAGGGTTATAAATTGTGAAACCCCGCAATATTGTTATAATTANCAAGGGCCAGCAGCATATACAAAAGACAGACGCGTCGTATCGTCAGAGAGGGCGCCCCACAAAAACAAGACCGTAACTGTTAAATAGTANACAATCCATCACAACACAACAAGAAAACAGTTGACGTTTAATAGTATTTTGCTACATGTTTCGGCTTTCTAGAAAGCCATCATCAGGCAAATACACAATTAACGTCTTCTTAAGATAGATAACTAGATGGTAGAAATCGTTATTTCTTGATTACACCAAAATAAATTACGACCTAAGGAGGAAATATATTTGACATGAAAAATTTGTTTCGCTATTTCTTCGAAGTTTTCTCGGAATATTTTTCTCTATGAAGATGTTTACCGCCAATTAGTTCGTCTTGACACGAAGACCATTGAGGATCACGCCAAGGCACACCATACGTAACCTACGTATATTTTGGCGTATATGCAGAAAGACAGGACTGTGATGTTAGTAGATAAAACCGTTGCTAGAAAGCAGGACGGTAACAACGGGTAACCTGGTGTTTTCTATGCGGTCAGAGCCGATACCTACGTCACGCAACAATATAGGAATTGTGGGAAGCAGAGTTCACTCGGGGTCCGTGCAGAGGCTATATCTGGACAATCACATGTAAAATAATACCTCCCCGTGACCCTGCTAGTCGTAGGAGGCGACGAAAAGGGAAGTATCAAATCTGAGAGAGTAAAATATGGTCGCGATCCCCAAGGGACTAGGACCAGAGAAAGATTGCTTTGGCAAGGGCCAGCAGCATATACAAAAGACAGACGCGTCGTATCGTCAGAAAGGGCGCCCCACACAAACAAGACCGTAACTGTTAAATAATAATAAATATCTTGTCATAAGCACCAGATGGGGCTCGACAGCAAGACTTGTTGACTCACTGACCGACCGTCAGTCACAATTTGACACTGACGCTGAATATCTGGGCGTAATCTTCGATAAGAGGGCGGCATGGAGACTGCCCATAGAAATGTATGTAGTCAAGGCCTTCAGGACGTTTAATACAATCTACTTCTTATTCAGAAGTGAGCGTTTAAGCGCCAACATTACACTAACTCTCCATAAGTCACAAATCAGTTTATTAATGACTTATGCTTATCCCTGCCTGAAAATTAGAGGCAGACACCGACCTCTTAAAATTGCCGAGAATATAAAATAAGATTTTCGGCACCATTGGCAATTTTCCCAGGTACACACTGGTCCGCGATTTGCACACAAGTTTCAACCTTCCATATGTATATGATTATATAACAAAATTGTGCAGGTAACAAGCAGAAGTCATACAAAATCTTGAGAGTGAATACACGTATGTTCGCAGCATAGGACAAGGCGAAACAAGACATAGAAAATATATGAAGCTTAAATTTGGTGGCGGTCAAGCTTACAGCCGTTCAAGTGATTAAGCTGCCGTTGTAGCATAAGATAAATAAGATGGGCATGATTTGCTTTGTAAAGCCTGCACTGACAGAGGAATTGTATGTAGCGCAAAAGGAAGAATATTCCACAACGTGCTATATGTGTGATACGTGCTCTTGACAAAGACCAAGTCTATTCATGAGTTACAAACCCAAACCCAACTTAAGGACTGTGACCGTAAGGGTTCAATTGAAAAAAAAATATTCTCTGGTCGTTGGTCTCAATGGGCTCGGGGCCAAAGACAAACTGAACTCTGACTCTGTCTCTGCTGAGGCAGTCGAGAGTCGATTGGATTTCGAGCCTAGAGGCAAGCAGTGACAGCCCGAGGCCGGGATATTCGCCCCTGGCGAGGGCGTGGGACGTAGAGCAGTCTCCACTTTAGTCAGCCATTGCTTAGTAACGCCGAGTCTAATTTTGAGATTTGATAGAGTCCCCGAGAACAGAAGCTGAGGGATCTATTGCTTTGGAAGCCGTTACCAGATAACCGGTGAAGTGCGTGCTATAGTGAACTGTAGAGCGTATTAATTAGCTATAGCACTAAGGCAGCGTCTACACGAGCGCACAAAATGCGTCCGTTATAACTAACGTACTTTGCTGAGGACGTTACTGAGGACATCGCACAGTTGCAGAATGCGGTGCGTAGTTTTTTGTCTGCAATGGAGCCAGAAGAAAGCGTAGCATTCGCCTCTCTTGTTTATTTCTACAACGGACGCCACGACGTTCATTACAAGGGACGCATTTTGTGCGCTCGTGTAGACGCTGCCTAAGAGTTACATGTAGTTACGTTCCTAAGTGTTCAATAAATCCGATTACCAATCCAAACCCATCTACAGTCACATAAATACAGAGGACATAAATAAAAAATTATAGAATTGTACAATTTATGGAAATTGCTAGTTTAGAAAATTGTAATATTTTGAGTTTTAAAATAAAATTGAACCATATATCGGATATATAAGATTGATACTGAAGTCATTGACAGATTTCTCTAGAATATTTTTCCGTACGTATATACCGGAAATGTCGTAATTATTCCATAGATTTTTTAATTTGTAAACATATTGATTAATTACAGTAATTAATTTGTCGTGCATTTGACTCACTAAGGGAGTAGGGGAAACTGTTTTTTTTTTGTGTTTCCTTTTTACGATTATCTAAGTTCCCTGGTACTCTTGTATGTGATAGGGAACTCAACGAAAGTTAGAAAGTAAGAACTTTTATTACAGACGCCCTTTTTTCGAAATTGCCGAAGGCTGAACTTCAAAAATTGAGTTCATCTGTAAGAAATAGCTTTCAGAAATTTCCCCAGATTATTTAAAGTATATTTAAAACAAAATGTTTTCGTCTATGAGCCCTGACAACAAAAGAATGCGATTTACTTCCAAAACTTGCGAAAGGATTAAATATCTTACTTCCGCAAGAGAATATGTAATTTGTATGAGACATATTCTTGGAAATCGCGTTTTGCTTCAGTATCTTCCTCCCATTTCACACACCCATAGGCATAGGTTTAGTGAAAACTTCAAGACAGGCCTTTCTTGAAAGTGAGACAAATTGTGATTTAAAATCTGTGACCTTTGAGTAGAAAGAGCAAATTCTGCTTCTCCGAAACAACCACTCAAACTTCTTCAGGCAGGCTATTCCTGTACCCGGTATGGGTGTGTGAGTGGCGAAGGAAAGGTTGATGTCTGGAAGGGATTCCCGAAGGAGATCAATGTTTCTGTATGAAAAACAAATGCCTCCTATGCATACGGAGTTACTAGGAAAGGGAAGATAGAATATATTACATTGCGCAATCTAGCAGAACCTATGTTCTTTTGGGTAGTTTCTTGCGTGAACACATTTTGACGCTGAAAATAAAATAGTGCTATTACCAGCTGGATCACTTCTCATGTGATTTGTATCAATATGAACGGCGTTCCGGTGCATTGCAGTTCAGTTCGAGCAGTGCTCTGAATTCTGGTTCATTACTTCCTGTTCATAAAAAATTGTAATGGAGGCTAGCTGAAATTTGAAATGGCAGAGACATCTGTTGCGTCAAGAACACACTCCGTGGTCACCGATCTCTGTGAGAGCAGAATAGCCGTCATTTCAGACTTCTGTATTCATCGCTTCAGTCTATAACTAATATGATCATTAGTTTTCTTAAAAAAAAAAAGACTACTATTTACAATCCTATATTTAAGCATCCTGTTGCATTACTATATCTAATACTGTTTACTGTACTACACAGTCCGTCAACAATGCAACAAATTGTTCCTTCTGCCATGCACTTTCACTTCCCAAACAACATGTTTAGGCCCTAAATGGCCGTCTACAGGTGTCTTACTATGCTAAAACTGCTATACTGCCGCAATACTGTCCATTCGTAGCCTATTCGACTACACCCTTCATGGTTTAAAACGTCCGTTGGTACGCGCTACACTAGCACACGCTGTAAAATAAAAGTAAAAAGTAAAGGTATCCCTGTAACAGGCCGTGGAGGCCCACAGGACTGTCAGCTGTTGAGGTTCTCACATTTTCTAGACAATCGGCTCACAGATGGCGACAACGTTGTCAGCCTTATGCGCCGGTCGCCCTTTACTCCCCAAAATATTTCAAGAATATTTTTGGTACTCAATTATGTTAGAGGCTGAGTCGACCCCAGGGCCACAGTGCGGCTGGAAGGATTAGGTCAATTGAAAAAAATCCAATGACCTCATCGGGACTTGATCACACGTTGTAGTTCACTTAATTTAAATCAATAAAATCTATTAAAATTGTGTATTGAAATTTTTTATTAAAATTTAATTTAAATTTTGTAAAATTCTTATTACACCTCACAAGTGGCGTAGTCCACTTGTTCTGATCTGTACCCTTCACTTCATATATTTTATTGCGACAGTTTATTTTTCTATTCATAAGCCAATTGTTCTGTTACGTCTGCAATTTGAAGTTTTGCTCCTTGCTTGTACGTTGTTCCCTTCTAGCGGCATGTGGTGTTGTCTTAACTTGTTGTGTCGAAAGTGAAAATATAAGAAAAAGGAAAAATTTATTTCATTATTGACGGACTGTGTAGTACATGAACAGTATTAAAAATGAATTCCGGTAGTACGCGATTTATTCCTTTCGCAGTGTCTATTGTCTCAATGTAAATACTAGGGACAAGACAACAAGTTTAAGAAGTTAGTTACACTCTTCTCAGTGAACTGACCATTATATTAAAGTGATAAGGAGAGTGTGAACTATCGGATAGCTGATTTAAAACACATTAAAAATTATAAACACGTTTAGTTACTCAATAATTGCAAGAGCAGTGGCTGCTACGTGAGTGATGTGACGTAAGCAGCTCCTGTACAACTTACTGCTTATTCATTTCAAGGTCACTACGTACTGCGGTCATAGTTTGTTACATACTGATTTTAGTAACAACAACTTTCGCGAAAATGAATAATTATTCATCGATTTCAAGAACAGTATCGACTGTATGGATAAATTTTTATTTACAGATTTAAAAAATATGTTCAGTTTATGGATATTCTGGTGCTGATTTAAAAATTTTATTCATTTCGCAAATAATTTGTCATTTATTAATTTTCATAATACTGAAAGCGGTATGAAAATTTTTTACTTATATATAAAACCATTGTGCACATTGCGCACACTCTGTTACTGGTTTCGAACACAGTTTCCACTCTGCGAATAACTTCTCTTATAGATTTCAAAAATATTTTAAAAAAAGTGCCGCTGTAACTTGAAATTTAATATTACCCAAAATATGACAGAGCTTTAGTTGAGTTTACTGGATCTTTCCCATTTAGTTGCTAATGAGGCGACCATTGCTTAGTAGCTACTTCAGCGACACGTATCTATATTCACCCCTGAGTTATTATAATCATACTGTTACGTGTAAGGGTTTGTGTATGACTTATAAGACGGGTTCTGGATCGGATGTTTAGATTTGTTGACACCCTATACAATCTACTCGAGATTACAGGCAATACAGCGCTATCACTGCTCTACACACACTACACTTCACAGTTACACACGCTCAATCTTCACTAGTCATATCCTGGCAACGGATTTATAACAGACCCACGGTCACTTCAAGTAACATATGAAATCTTTTTTCCACAGCCCAATTTTCTCTTGCTATTATTCCGCAACTGCTGATTCCTAAGATTCAACTCAGTTCAATTCTTCTGCTCCCAAGCTCATATCCCGGCAGGCTGACGTCTCCAAAGTCGAATAAATTCTATGTTACTACTACTAGTCAAAGTCAAAGTCAGATATTTTGTACTGTTTGGCATTTACGGTCTTGTTTTTGTGGGGCGCCCTCTCTGACGAGAGGACGGGTCTGCCTTTTGTGTATGCTGCTGGTCCTTGCCTGTGCAGTCTTTCTCGGGTCTGAGTCCCTTGGAATTCGCGACCATATTTTACTCTCTCAGATTTGAGATTTCCATTTTCGTCGCTTCCTAATACTCCCAGGGTCACGGTGTAGGTATTCGACCCAGCCGCCACACGGGGGTACTACTACTAGCTTCGAAAATATTCTTTGTAATTACTTTGCAAGAACCGCGCAGAAAACACGGCGTCTCTATTTTAAGGACGGCGTGTTTACAGCGCCGTTGCATAACGACGGAACTTACTTAAGTGCTTCTTGTGTATTTCTTGCCGCAGGAATGTGTTTACCCAGTCGTTGCATAGACATGAACGTCTATTCTAACTTCACTATTCCGACTTATAATAAATATTTTAGATTTAATTACTGAAATCATTGCCGGTGTTAGAATTAAGTATATTGTGACATGCCGTCAAAAAGGACAGAAGACACGTCCACTGATAGGCAACGACTGCGAGAAGCATGTATACTTCAGTGGGAACGGAATTCCAGCAGGGCGTTGCCTAGGAAACGCTGAAACAAAAAACGCGTTTCCCGGAAATGAAAAGGATATCCATGGAAACGAATACTACCAGGGGACAAAACAGCTTGACACCAAGACTTACTGACTGACTGACCGTCAGTCGCAATGTGACTTTGACTTGGACGACGTTCAATATTCCGTCCGAGAGCAGGTTATAGAAGTCCAGCTTCACAGAGAAAGACTGCAGCGTGTCCCCCCCCCGTGTGGAGGCGGGGTCGAATACCTCCGCCGTGACCCTGCGAGTCGTAAGAGGCGACTAAACGGGAAGTCTCAAATCTCAGACAGTAAAATACGGTCGCGAGTCCCAAGGGACTCGGACCCAAGAAGGACTGTGCTGGCAAGACCAGCAGCATATGCAAAAGACAGACCCATCCTCTCCTCAGAGAGGGCACCGCACAAAAATAAGACCGTAACTGTCAAACGGTAATATTTAATAACTGGTATTGAGCCCCAGATGGGGCTCGACACCAAGACTGACCGACCGTCAGTCGCAATGTGCCTTTGACTTTGATTTGAAAGACTGCAAAACCCGTCTGGAGGCGGGGTCGAATACCTCCACCTTGACCCCGCGAGTCGTAGGAGGCGACGAAAATGGAAGTCTCAAAACTGCGACAGTAAAATATGGTCGCGAGTCCCAAGGGAATCGGACTCGAGAAAGACTGCGCTGGCAAGGACCAGCAGCATAAACAAAAGATAGACCCGTCCTCTCGTCAGAGAGGGTGCCCCACAAAAACAAAACCGTAGCTGTCAAACGATAATAATTAATATCTGGTCATGAGCCCCATATTGTGCTCGATACTAGGATTTACTGACTGACCGACTGTCAGTCGCAATGTGACTTTGACTCTGACCTTGACGTTGACCAGTCATTAGTAGTCAGTAGTCAGTAGTCAGTCTTCAGTTTGGCTTCGACTATAGCAGAAGATATAATTGTGATAGTTGTGAAAAATTGTACGTGTGAGCGTAGAAGAGATTGTCCAATAAATGCATTCGCCAAATCCGAGACCCTCGTGAATTTACTTGTCGTGTTACATAGGCTACACGTGATAATATATTAAAACACAAAAACATGTTCTACAACATCGTTAACATCTGGTTCGGTTTCCTTTCTCGCCAAATTCAGGAGTTTTCAAGAATAGTATTCGAGCTAGTATTAGAAGTTTTACATGTAATCTTATAAAATATGTAAAATATTTTAAGTTCAAATTAAGAAAAGTCTTTCATTTAGGTAACAGATTCTCCTAATGAATTTCTAGCCAAAAGGCTTTAAATTTATACTCTATTATTAAATTTATTGGTTTCTTGACAATTGTTATATATGCCTATTAACTTTTCTGCTTAGATGTAGCCCCATAATTCACTAGTTCTAATGTGTATTATTATTATTATTGTGTTGTTTCGATGTCCATTTTTATCTTCTTGGCCTGCCCATACGTCTATCCGAATAGATGTTCCGCTTGCACAGTGCCGACTTTGTGTTCTAAGAATTAATTCAACCAAACTACAGTAAGCATTTCGGAATTCATGAAGTTTATTTGTCAGCAATTTATATTGGAATTGCGAACATTTGCTTTGAAGTGTATTTTCGTTAAAGCAGTAACACTGTACCCATTTGTACTAGCTCATACAACCCACTGGCTTCCATTTAGTTTCACTGATCTGTTTACTTCACATATACATCAGAGATTACATTGCACCCACATGTTACAGATAAAGCTCTTATTTGTAAAGCAAGCGATAAACAGGAGGAACTAGTAAAACCGAGATATTCCTGAAAAAAAATATGAAGGTTTCTCATTGTTCAGTTCATCAGCCACGCCACAGCGCAGCCAAATAGAACCGACACAGCGCATAAAATGGATGCACGTTGCCATGACACTGTGTATCAAAATGAAAGAAAGTGCAAACAAAAGTAGGAAAACATTCGAAATTCTCACTTATGAATAAAATCGTAGACTAATATATATAAATATATAATATTGCATGTATAATTATAAAGACTATTGTCGTGAAAGGTAACCGGCCGTGGAGGATCATGGTTGTGAGACGTCGAGGTTCCAACATTTTCTAGAAAATAATCTAGCAAATGATGGTAAGGTTGTCAGCCTTACGCGCTGGGCCTCCCTTCGCCCCCAGGAAGTTTCCTGGTACTCATTTCTGTTAGAAGCCGACACGAACCCAGGGCCATAGTGCGGCTGGAAGGATTAGGTCAATTGAAAAATCTAATGACCTCATCAGAAAATGAACTCATAACGTTTAGGCTTATAGCATACTGTCTCAGCCAATTATTCTACTACGTGCCCCAGACTACAACCATATCGAAATTGTATTTAAACAAGAAATTGTGGGAAGAACTAATTCCCTACTTTCCTTTGATAAGCATGTACCGCCTAGGAAACAGTGCGTCCAACAATTTTTTTTATTTTTTGAGAGTATATTCTTTGCCGCAATAACATTTCTAACTAACCGTTGCCTAGCAACATACATATACTGACACACATACTGATGGCAGGTATTTATGAAGTATGCCGTTGAGATGGGCTCAGGTGCCATGATGTACACACCATATTTTATAAAGACCTGTTGAGGCATTCAGATGTTGATAAAGGGGGTACACAGACACACAAGTACACAAAGAGGAAGAAGATCGCATAAGCCTACTTTATGAAAGTAGGCTAAAATACGTAATGCATATTAAGAATATTTGCTCAAATATTTTTTTTTGTATTGTGCCATATTTCTCAAACCAGGAACTGTGGAGCCAGGAGATACAACCATTTCTAGGCAACAGCCCTGTAAGCACACAACAATACCAGTGCTATCTCTAAGCAAAGTGCCCATGCAACAATGGAGAAAATTCTGAAAGCGGTGTTTTCTACGTTGTCCATGCCGAGGCTTCGGCAGTTGGAAGCCGGTTAGTTTTGCTCGGAAGCCAGTCGGGAATTGACAGCCAAAGCAGGATGGCAACGGCTGGATGTCAGTCCAGTCCGGGAGCTAGCAGCTGAAGGAAGTAACAGTTGGAGACAACAGTCAGAGCATAAGAGAGGCGTGAGACGGTCGCCGTGCTGTAAGGACATGAGCCCAGAAGCAGAGGAACATCAGCAGTTGGAAGTCGCTACCTAACAACGTCTCTCAGAACAATAGACCCTGTGTGATAGTTATGTGTGAATTGTAGTCACGAGCTGTAAAAGTGTCCAATAAATTAAGTTCTCAATCGAAACCCGTCTATCGTCACTCTAACGCCTGACAATATGGATCTAATTACCTATAGAAGAGCTAAATATTATTTTTAACTAAATTCACGTATCTGAAAGGTAATAAATATAACAGCTTTTTGATAACTGTGAATGTATTCCCTTGAAATATTCCTAGGACAGGAACGTGTCGAGCTGATGGAAATATAATGAGGTTTGCCATTAATTGAGACGGCTGTCAAGTGATATGAACTGCAGTGTTTAGAGTTGATTTTGCATCCAGAAAGGCTTGTATTCGGAACTTAATCTAGTATGACTGTAACTGTCATATTCTTTCTTTTTTTCAAATTCAGTTACAGTAAATGTAGAGGTTCATTCGTGTCTAAAATAGCGTATTATAGCATTAAATTATTGAGTTTTGGACATCTTCCATTGTCCTGTTCTTATTTTAAAACATTTCGGGGACTGGATTCTGTCTCTGTCTCAGGCAGAGGCCTAATCAGTTGGACACAATCGATAGAGTTAGTCCATATCTCCGGTCAGGAGAGGGGATCAGCTAGGCCCAGCTCCTTAGACTTTTGTATGAAGAAGGGGATAGAGTTCAGTCTCCAAAACGTTGTTTTTAAATAAAAACAGGTCCATGAATAATGCTAAAAAACTCGATAATTTTATTAATATTGTCATGTATTTATGAGTGACTATAGACGGGGTTTAGATTCGTGAAATGGATTTATTGACCACTTTTACACAGCACTCGGAACTACGAGTAATATCAGCTCTATCGATGATTTCAACATTTTACAAATCACTACACACTAAGCCTTTTCCCAGCCTTCTGTGTCTCCAACAGCCGTTCATTAGCAGCGGATTCTAACAATGGAGATTCTTCAGCTTCCCGAGCTCATGTCGTTACTGTTAGGCTAATATTCCGCAACTGAGCTCAGTCAGCCGACCTGAGGTACTCGCTATACAGACTTGGGGTGGACCCAACAGATATCACAGCCTTCAACAATTTTTCTATTGTTATGGGCGGTTGTCTAGTGATAACCCCGATATCGTTGACGTGTTTACCGGCCGCTATCAAGCAACGCATGGTCCTTCTCGCGATCGTTGCATAGCAACGGTACTAGACGCTACAATATATAACCATCACAAACTTTAGGTCTTAATTTTTATAGCACTGTGCCAGTCACGTAGCTTGAGTCGTGGCCTATCAGAGCGGCAACGCAATATTATGCTCTTGAAGTTCCAAAGCACTCAAATTACACCCGGGATGTGGATACATGTTTTTTTTAACGTATTCCTTTACGTTATATAACGATGCTATCCGTTTCGAGAACGTAAAGTAGGTTGATAGATGAATGATATTAAATTGGTAAGAATATGAAAGGAAGGGACCGTGGCCTAATCGTGGTACCATTCAAGCATAGGCCTGGAGGAACTAAGAAAACCCATGTAAAGCCTCATTGAGGATAGGCGGTGTCCCAGTCAAGATTCGAAACTAGCATCTCCCGAATACAAATCTAGAGCGTTACCTCGAATCCAGTCTGTTCGTTTCTTTGCTTTTTCATACAAGTGGTATACACAGGGAGTGCTCTGATGGTGTGAACTATCGATATGAACATTTTGACGGATTTACAGATTTTGAGCCCAATGACTGCATGGACGTGATTTTTCGTAGTCCGTCAGTCTATATGTGTGCGTCATATATGTATGTGTGTATGTGTATATGTATGTATGTATCTATGTATATATGTATGTATGTATATATGTATGTATGTATGGGTGGGTGGATGGTTGGATGAATGTGTTCCCCGCTATTGCCTCAACCGTTGTATGGATATTTTTTCATATTTAATATATCCCAATTCCAAAAATAGGAGCCTTTCATATGGTTCCCAGAACACAAAATAATGATAGTTTCTCAAACGGCTTAAACGATTTTGATTAAATTTGAGTTATATATGGATCACATCTCCCTAAATAAATCTAATGGTATCTCCGGGAAAATAAGGGAGGATATTCAGTAAAATAAGAGAATTATACGCTTTAATGTTAATATATGCAATTTTTCTTTGCACAAAACTTTACATTCCGAGCTACGATAGCTACTGATGTCAAACTGGAAGCTAAATGATAGTTTTCTCATAGCTGACACACATTCTACAAAACAGTCACATCAACCGAATTCAAAGCCAATGTTTTTCGAAAAACTATTACCATAAATCATATCAAGAATTTATAGCGCTATTTGTTTCCACTTGAAAGAAAAACAGTTTTAAGGGAATTAGAAACAAAAGAAACAAAGAATACAGAAAGAAATATTATACAAGAAGTTCTGGAAAAATCAAAGAAAACTACGCGCCCAACAGTTCTTCTATTGTCGCGTGTGTATTCGTTTCCGTGGGAACAAGTTTATCGAGCCGTTGCCTATCAACGACAAGATGATACACATGCAGACACACAGAGAGCAAGGTACCCTCGTGATATCCGTAAGAGTACTGACATCACAGTTTTGAGAATGGCTTGATATTTAAGCCACTTTTGCTGTGCAGTCTGTGTGCAGTGTGTGTGATTGACAGCTGCTAATGGTAACCCCACAGTTGCTGACAATAAGGAAGACACATGAACGTATTTATTGTTACAATTACATGAAGAAGACTCGAAACCTAAACACTGCCGTCGGCGCCACCGTCCTGGGTTGTAGATAGTCCCTGTTTTGTGTGCCTTCTTCTGCGAGGAGTGTTTAACACAGCGTTAACTGCCACCCACCAGCCGGAGAGTGTATTTTTCCTTAAAAGTGCACTGACAGCACTCCACAGTCCTACTGCACAAAATGTTACAGGCTATGCAATGAAATAGGAAGGACACAGGTAACAAGGAAAAAGCCCCTCAAGTAAGGAATTTGGACCTATTTGATGGCTTTTATTGTTTCAGAGAATGAAGTTCTTCAGTTAATACAACTTAAAGCATATATATGCTTTGTTCTGAGTCCGGTTAAGGGAACCGGCAATTTAATTTGGTTGGTGAAAAAGGTAAAATTGTTCCTGTATTTAATTAGTGCCATGAAGATATATGGGGGAGTGGAGGTACAGCTCCAGCCTTCTTTACCTCGGCACTAGATGGAAATGAGTGGTCAGCTTCACGATTTTTGTTGCTATCAGCATAATATAAGCATTACTTTACATGGCGCTTATAAAACGAGCGTCATTGATTTTCCGGAAAACTGTACATCGTATGAAATTGTATATTTACGCAGCATAAAATATAAATCTGATTATATTATGAAATTTTATTTGCCACTTTTTTCGAATATCGGATACATTTCACGAAATGAAAAGCATAATACTGCGCCTGCCTGAAATTTACTCTAAATTTATCGTTTATATTATCTGAATAGATATTATTAAGATGATTTATTGCATTAATAAATATCCTGTTTATACTCATTTATCGCGTTGTTCGCAGCATGTGTCAGCATTTCGACTTGAAAATAATTACGTTGCTCCTTTGGCTGAAATAATGACATTTCACTCTAAATTTTCACGCTCGGGGCACGACCCTGCTCTTGGAGCGTTGCTGACATGAGAGCTAGGTCTTGTAAGTCACCCCAGATGAGCGAACGCGGAGCGCGATCAGGCCAGGATTTTATCCGAAACAGGTGCCGCATATCCGTTGAGAAAAACGACATATTCTTTCGGGTATTGACCAACAGGATTCAAATGTTTAAACATAGCTCAGAATAGATTAATCTAAATAGATCAATGATTTCTTGAGAATTTTATGCCACTTTCTTTAGCATCTAGTCTTGAATTCTGAAACGTGGACGCAGAGCTCATGCAAGCGTCTTCAAGACTGGCATTTTAGATTTCGCAGACAGTGGATCCAGGTCTTGGTAGCTTTCCCTTAAACACAAAATTTTACAAGTTCTTTTGAAGTTTACCTTAAATTTTTAAATTTTCTAAAACCATATCCTGGGGCACGCGGTAGCGTAGTTGGTTGAGGCACAATGTTACAGGCCGGAAGGTCGCGAGTTCAAGTCCCTATGAGGTCATTTAATTCCTTTCAATTGGCCTAATCCTTCGGGCCGCACTATGGCCCTGGGATCGATTCAGCCTCTAACAGAAATGAGTACCAGGAATTAATTAATAATTTCCTGGGGAATAAAGCGCGGCTGGCGCGTAAGGCTGACAACCTTACCGCAAACTTTGAGCCGATTTTCTAGATCATGTGGGACCCTCAACGTCTCACAACCCTAGGGGCCTTCATGGCCTGTTACAGGGATAGCTTTACTTTTTAAAGCCATATCCACTTCCTTAATTAGAAATTACAGGGACGTTTCCAAGATAAATCTGTGTGAGAACCTGTACGCAACATAAGAGATTCCTGCGTTACATTTCCTCGTGAAAATGACAAGAAGAGTTTTGCACCGCCTGAATTCCGAGGCGCCTAACGAATTACCATTCATATAAGTAAGTCAAAATTATGCGTTAGTCGCTGGCTTCCCACTGCGGCGGCTCGGGTTCGATCCCTGTTCTGGTCAAGTGGGATTTGTGGTGGACGAAGTGGCACTAGGGCAGGTTTTCTCCTAGTACTTCGGTTTCCCCTGCCAATCTTCATTTCACCAATCACCCTCACCTATAATCTGGGGCTGGTTCAATAGGCCAGAAGTGGCCGCAGTACAAGGGACTTAGTCCCACCCCACTAGAAATAAAAAATGGAATTGCAACAACAGTTCATGAACATCAAAATTAAGGACGTAAACAGACTAAAAAATACAATATTTATAACACGTAAATTGTCACATTTCCAGAAAAATTGATGAAGACAGCCTTAAAAAATTTGTATATCTCTTTTTTATTCAGACATTGAACACTAACTCATGGAGTACAGCCCTATTGACAAATAATAGCCGCGAACTATACCGAGTGGCGAAGTTATTGTCAACTTTTGTGGATAGAGAGTGTCGCGCGTTCAGCGCAACGGATCCCCAAGGCCGTTAATCTCGGTTTTCTAAACCGGAGCCGCTATTCCCTTAAAATAGCTCCTCAATTATCCTCACAAGGCTGAGTGAACCCCGTTCCAGACACACTATTCCTCAGAAAATCTGGTAGCGCCGGGAATCGAACCCGGGACCTCTGGATCTGTAACCAGGAACTTTGATCACTAGACCACAGGTCCTCTGACAGGATAATCGGTATCTCGCCCGAGATTAGAAGCAGGTACATCCCGACTATAAATCAGCAACTCGGAAGTAACGGTCGTTCCACCGATATTACGCGCTCTTGTCAGCTGTCACAGAAGTTCGTGGATATAGATCTCAAATAATCAATGAAAAATGTCGCAACTCACACGTAACTTTCAAGAGTTGCAGGCATGTGGAAATTAGATATCTTACCAATGAATTAATTTAGAATTAATAACATCGCAAAGCAGAGGGAAACTGCCGAGAGCTGGATATGATACGCGGTCTGGTGTTTTCCAAGTTTCCCACAGCTGAAGTGCTGGGTTGAGACATACCAGTTACGGGATCACTGTATGCCTTGTGGACAGCTTGCCCGCAAGTTATGAGGTTTACATAGCCTTCATATAAATAGAGAAGTGAGCGGCATCTGTCTGCATCCTCAGAATGAATGGAGCCACTGAAACTACTAATGTATATGAGAGCGCCAGGTTTATAAATGTGTCGGTTTGCCTGATATGCCAGTTTGACTTTGAGTTACTGAATAACACAAACGCTCTGCTTCCTGCGTGTCTGTGACGTACAGACAGTGTAAAAATGCACAAAAAGTATCCTCCTATATTTTATTCACACCGAAAAAGCTTCTGAAGGAATACATTCTGAGGCGGATTTCATGACAATGTTCAAAGTATAATGCTTATTTTACTTAAGAGTTTCATGTTTTCAATATTTCCCTATAGTCTGATAGGGTATTACTAACGTTTCGGAGGAACCTGCTGCCTCCATATTCTACCCTTCACGTGCTACCAGGCTACATGGCATAATGTCCCAACCAGAGTAGTCACCGCCACAGGAACCCCGAATCTTACTTCATATTCTGGCTGTGAACTTATTTAATGAAGCTATTTCAATGGCATCCGGTTTAGTAAACCGAGATTAACGGCCGTGGGTATCCGTTGCGCTGACCACGCGACACCCCCTATCGGCAAAAGTTGACATTAACTTCGCCGACAAGCGACGGTCGCTCGGTCGGTATAGTTCGCTTGTGGACTAACGGCCACGGAGGAATTTTAATGGTACAGCTTACTTGTCTTATAAAAATTAGACATCATCTGCTGCCATGGTTTGAAGACAGGACTGGAGCCTACTAGCTAACTATCAAAAGAGAGGAGGTCCCTTCATTTATTCTTTGTAATGGGGAAGCAACTTCTTCTCTGCGAACTATGAACTAAATTTTTAAACGCAATTAGATCAATTTCAGACATAAATTGGCTAAGATAATATTCGTAACATATATTATAACCCTCTAAACTCTCTATGATTTTTGGTAACAAATTTCTTTCTGCCCGTAGACCGTTGTTGTGTTCTTTTATAGTTAAAATATTAAATAATTAACCAATCTAAGTTAGTACTAAAATATAAACACATACCTACTAAACACGAGCAGATATTTGTTTTTATTTTGTTTATTTAATATTTATGTACGTATACACCAAACGTTTCGAAGATCATACAGTAAAAATTTTCACTTATGACCTGATGATGGAGGCAGCATATTCCTCCTAAACGTTGGAAACCACCTAATGATAGGCTATTATAACCAGGAGGCCATAATATGAATTTTCATGCCTTTGAATCCTTAAATCACATTTAGAATTTGAGTTTGATTATGGAGTCTGTTGCTTCTTTTTATATTCTAATGAATCGAGAACCACAATTAAAATTGTTTATTCAGGTTTAGTAAATTTACATGTTCCATATTTCCTTCTACATGACTGCAGTCGCCATATCTGAAATGCTGACACTTTAATCAGACTAAATCTAAGATGTTACAGGGAGTGTTCTTTCACATTGCCACTTTTCCTTTTGCAATGCGAAAGTAACAACAAAGGAAGTTATAAATTAGTTCCTTGCACCCGACAGTATTGAGTTTGTTGCCATTTTTCTTTTTGTCTTATACAGGAAGGAACGCTAACCTTACTACGAGTGCTTCTGACGTACTTTTTAATACAAGGCTCTTCCCTCTTTCAAGAGAGGAAACCATAAATTTCTCCTTGATACTTCCCTAGTTCTACCTCCTTCACTCTCATCTTCAAACTCGCTTGATGTGATGTCATCCTGTTCACTACGTGCACCAGCTTTCCTACGAACATTTGCTAAGTATGGGTCTATTTTGCAATCAGATAAATAGCTAGGAACACAGAATCGAAATCGAAGGCTGAACTGAAGCCCGAAGTGACAGTTTTGTTTGAAATGTACGAACCAAATACCCACAAGACGGCATATATGGTACTCAGTACAACTTAGTCTCGCTGGGAAGCGGCCGGGGCCGATACAGTGATAGTTTGAAGGAGCATGCTTTCCGAATGAAGTCGAAGGAATCGTAAATGTAAACATTGGGCCTTCTGTAGTTGAAGAAACATCATTAAAATCTGGGAAATCTGGATAAATTGGAACGGTAGAGTCCGGCTCTGTGACCGAGAATTGTTCTGCTGTATGTGCTTCGGATTCTGAAGTTACAGTGGATTCTGTCTCCAGGCGGTCACTTGGTGCTTTGTTCGTCTCTGTAACTTTCGAAATTGTTGAAAATGGTGCCACTGAAGTTGGCAGGCCTGTCATTGTTTCTCTAACAGACACTGCGCTAGTAACCGAGTCTGTTTCTATTCGAACACCTGTGCTTGTTTCCAATACACTATTACCAGTTTCGGTTGGTTCTGACAATACGTTAAATGTCTCTGAATCTTTATAGTCTGTAATAAACAGTGTGGTACTTCCGAACTCAGACCCTTCACGTGTTCTTCCTTGGTGTGTCAGTTCTTGTTCATTGGGTGACTCGGTCGACATTGAGATTACAGCTGTTCCAGAAATGTGATCGTTTGACTCCTCAGCTTCTTCTAGATTTGATGAGTAGTTTCTCAGAATGTTTGTAGAGACTGTAAGGTTTGTTGATTGTAACAAAGTAGAGACGCCTTGCATATTACTCGTACTGGCAGTGACGTAGTCATCCTGTCCGTCCACGAGGACAATCCAACATTTCACTACAACCAGGAACACCAGAAATTCATCCTGTAAACATCAGAAACATAGGCAGTTCATCAGTAACACCGCAAGAGTACTAAAGGGAAATATTCTAGGTTTCGTTTAGTGGAGGTTGGAGTTCAGCTGGCACGGCGGCCACTGATTGGCCTATTGTAGCCTGCCCCGAGTGATTATGATGATGGAGAATTTGGTGGAATGATGATTGGCAGGGGAAACCGATTACTCGGAGAAAACCTTCCCCAGCGCCACTTTGTCCACCACAAATCTCACTTGACCAGACCAGGGATCGAACCTGGGCCACCGCGGTGGGAAGCCAGCGACTAACCGCTTGAGCTATGGCGCGGCCTGTGTTCTAGGTTAGATCCGTCTAAAACATTTTCAAAGTGCGTCGTACCATGAATAGGCAATCTTACGGAAGAAAGTGGTTGTCTTTAAAGGGATATTCTGTATGAGCAAGAACGTCCATAAAACCAGTGAAGTATTTAAGATGAGCTAGAGGCCCCGTTTCAACTTACAAGCCAATCCAGCCAACAATGTAGAAACACAAACTACGGGTTACAGGAAATTATTCTAAATTAGTATTTTTCATTTTCATGAAAATAATGACTGTTCTCCTCAAGGAAATTACTGCGAGGTTAGAGAGTCTTACAGTGGTGGCTATAAAGAAAAATATCTTCTGGCATGTTGTGATTGTAGTCTTCTGGGTTGCGACACCGTGTAGTCTTGTCCTCTCCTCCTCTTGAGAGGACGGTGAGGTGGCGTTCTTTAGTACATGATACATAAAATAACAGTTTCCTCATCCTAGTCATTTTGACCCTGACAATGGAAGAAGTATTTTCTTCCAAAACATTCGTGTCTATTTATAAGACTACACGCTGTCACAATCCAGAATACCACAATCTTAAATATTACTGCCGTGTAAACCGAAAGAATCATAAACCTATACGTTGTATTTTATTCGAATCATAGAATATGCTGAGTCGAATATATAATATATAAGTCTATGCTACCTTTGCGTTCTGACGCATCTAACGAGTGTATATTGTTACTGTGTTTCTTCTCCCAGAACCAGTAACATACACGTAAATGGCTGTGTCAAGGCTATTCCCATCTGGACGGTCCAGTGTACAATTTATCTGAAGAAATTCACATTCTAATGAAATAAATGCATTGAGTGGACGCTACTGTTTTCTGAGGTGTGAAGCTGTGGTCTCTAAAATTACGCACAGCCGCCATATTATATGTTATAAATATTACTCCGTACATAAATAGTGGATAAATTGTAATATAGTTGTCCCTGTGCTTAACTAATTAAGCAATACGCTATGAAGGCGAATGGTGGAGTGGATGCATACATCACATTTTCTTGACCTCGGCACTAGTTTGAGGTGAGTGGTCAGCTTCACGCCCCGGCCGCTTTACCTCTGGTGAAAGAGCCCCGGTACCCTTTGGATAGGAGGTTGAGTGGACCTCGGAACCGGTTTGGACGGCGTGGAGAATAGAACATTCTTGACCCTACTTGGAAATTATGGATACATTTATAATTTATCTGGGTAAGGAATTTCACATTTACGAGTATACTCGTAGTTCAATTAATTCATTAGTTTCCGACATGAAACTGAAAACCACGGAAAATTTTGGGATGACGTCCATGTTCTTGTTTTATTTAGAAGAAAAGAAACATTAGCTCACCAAAACCTCCAGAACCTATCATAAAACACCCTTCCTTGATCCTAAATTAATTACTGCTAATGTTGCTCTCACATCATAAGTTCGTGCATACGCCATGTTGTTACTCATTCAGAGAAATTTGGAATTACGGCGTTTGTGTCGCATCATTGGATTATAAATAAATAGAATAAGAATTTGTGACTTGAGTCATGTGACTCGGGAGAGGATTGTGTGGCTTGAGGTTGAGAAACTTCGGGTCCAACAGAACACAGGGAATTTCTCGATTGCTTGAGAATGTGGGTCGAGGTTCACTGTAAGCCTTTGTAATGACTGTAGTACATTAACAATTACAGTAAATTGGATGTTAGTTAATAAGTGAAATAGCTTTGTTGCGTAATATCGTTTTATTTTATATCATGACATATGCACACTTTAGATTTTGTCAAGGCAGTCTACAAAAGGGCTAAAGGACATGCTTTGTAGGAATTTGCATGCAAGCTACTCGTATGTGCTATTCCACTTATTGGGAAAAGTTTTCAATAGTGGTACGTTTATAATTCAATATTAATACACAGTTTTGTTCAATTTTCGATTATAATATAGAATTTTTCACACAAATATTTTCCTGAAATAAAGTTACCCTCTGTTTGGATATTCAGTCCGGTATAGTGTTACCAATGTTTTGGACTAACATGTTGCTTCCATCTTCAGGATAGAAGAGTAATTCTTTTAGACCACGTGGCATCATATCCTTAAAATAATCCTCTTCACAATGGCCGCTGTGAGAACGTTAAATCTCATGTTAGATAAATTTCTGTAATGCCCTTTGTAAAAATAGAGAAACGAAAATTTACAACAGCATTTATGAAGGTACTGCTCATAACTGTTGATGACTTACACTAAAACATCTATAACTTTATAATTTTTATACGGTTTTATATGCATAATTTTGCGGATAGAGGGTGTCGCGTTGTCAGCGCAACAAATCCCCACAGCCGTTAATTTCGGTTTTCTAGACAAACTTCGCCGACAAGCGGCGGTCGCTCGGTCGATATAGTTCGCTTGCGGACTAAAATCACCTAGTTTTCTTTTATATGTAGAACGAATAGGTCCTCTGAGTCATTGTGGGAATCCCAAAGTCTGCATTTGCTGATTTGGGTAATTTATTTTAAAAAGTGAAATACCGTACATCTGTATGTGCTGAACAAACCGTTTGCATGTTGCATTACTGAATGACTAGTTAAGTACTATCTTTGAATAT
>NW_019720705.1:410684-418827 GCF_002891405.2 Cryptotermes secundus
AATCTAACACTGTTTACGTACTACACAGTCCGTTGACAATGCAACAAATTGTTCCTTATTTACACTTTCACTTTCGACACAACATTTTTTGAGTCTAAATTACCATCTTCAGGTGTCTTACTATGCTAAAACTGCTACCCTACATTATTATTGTTCATTCGACACATATCCGCCTGCACACTTCATGGTTTAAAACGTCATACTCGTAGTCAATTGGTATGCGCTAAAAGAGCACACGCTGTAGTTCACTTAATTTAAATCAAATAAAATCTATTAAAATTTTCTATTAAAAGTTCCTTTAAATTTATAAAATTCTTATTACACCCCATAAGGGGAGTCGTCCACTTGTTTAGAACTCTATCATTTACTTCAGATGTTTTACTGCAGCTCTATGTTTTTCATTTCGTAAGCCCGTTGTTGTGTTACGTCTGCAATCTGTAATTTTGTCCCTTGCTTGTGCGTTGTTCCCTCTAGCAGCGTGTGGTGTTGTCTTCACTTGAGTAGATGTCAGGATTGCAAATGGAGTTAATGGTCAGAGAGTTTGAACAATTAATATGTAGGATAAGTAATTAGGGTTGGAAAGGAACACGGGAGGAAGGAGGGTAGAAAAGAAGGAATATTTATAAGAGATTTATGGTTGAATTTTCAACGGTCCTTTTTAACTAGTATCTTAAAATATATAATATCATTTTGCTGCCCGTGCAATAAGAACGCAATTGCGCTCGCATTTCCTAGTCTTCATTGTTGCTCCAATTTCTTTTTAATTTAAGGGCAGAGGCATTCGTAAATAGATTTATACCCTTCTGCCTATCTAGATAGCACGTATATCATAAGGTAGCCGCATTTTCGGACCACAAAACCCTCAAACAATAGATCACGCTTCTCTTTCCTTCACAGAGCAATAAACTGCGTTCATGTCTAGGACATCGATACTGTGAATTTATACGTATGGTTGGATGAAATCCGCACTGCTGAAATCCTAGTCGCGAAGGAAGAGAGAGAGGCTGACAGACAGATAAAGCTTAATATAAAGCACACAAAAATAAATATGTGTAAACAACCACTTGTCCTTACCATTATCCTGTTGGGTCCTGGAAATGTCCTCAGCGGATGTGCAGCTCTGAAAAGGCGATAGATGACTCTGGGCCCACTGCAAGCCAGTGGGAGTGCACGGTCCCATGCGTGACCTTGCATTACTCGTGCGTTGTTAACAATTCTGCATTACAACAGACTCATAAATTTTCTTTATTATCCTTCAATTTTCGTTAATTTGAATTCATATATATTTGTGTGTAAGAGGTGGTGATATTCTACAGAGTGAATCGTATAGAACCGGCCCGATGAATTTGCCAATAATTCCGCAGGTGCTGCATATAACCGCTCACAATTACGACATAATAATCCGTGGGCCGTGCTGAGTCGACTATACACCACTACACCCACAAAAAGTGGGTGTGTGGTGCGCCATTTCTGGTTTATGAATCATTGGACCGATCTTCTTCCACACGACCGTGGACAACACCTTATAGTGCCGTATTTTTTGAGATTTCGTGCAGCAGCTGGATGATGTGGAACTTATACAGGGTTATTTTCAGCAAGATTCAACGACGTGCCACATGTCCATGGAACTGATTGAGAGCTTCTTCCCCAATCACGTCATCTCTAAAAAGATGTGGCCCCCAAAATCCCCCGACCTTACCAGCCCGGATTTTTTTCTCTGGGGTTTACTGAAGGACGGGTGTATGCAAACAAACCGCGTACGTTACAGGATTTAAAGGACAACATTTCGGCTGAAATCAGGAACATCACTGAAGAAACACTGCAGCGAGTCACGGCGAATATTCAAACGCGGACACTTTCAACACCTGCTCTGATCACGGCACACAATCCAAGATAAGATATGTGTAAATTACTTTAATATCTGTGTGGTATATTTTATATTACAGCTCATTTCGTCGGGTCGGTTCTATATGAATCACCTTGTAGATTCTTCCTATATATCTTACTTTAAATTTACATGCCTGAATCTGCATCCTTGAGAGCAGAACTGAATACAGTGCGATGTTACGACAACAGCAGGTTCTTGTAAAGGTACTGAGGAGATTCTATCTTTGTTATTATGTTGTCACCCCTGAAATGAATTAAAATCTCAAATATTTTGTCATCATCATCAATTCCGTCAGAGACATGACCACTTTAATTACCATCGTAACCAGACTGCCAAAGCAAGTGAGCTTTACAGGTTTCATTGTTTAATATTCTCTTCAAAGTTCATCGTTTTTGCTTCTTTCCACTCTCTCTCTGCTTCAGTATTAATTAAATAGTCAACCTTTATTATTCTGTCGTTACTGCTAATCATTTTCACTCAAGTAGCCTGCCGCTCTGCATCTCGCTAATGTGGCAAATACGTTTATATTAGGAGGCCCCTCTCTCACTTCCTCTCTTCACCCTGACAAAGGGAGTCAGTCTCTCAATATTCTGATAATCTGGTAAATAGTGTTTAAGTGGTATGTATCCTCTCTCACACTGGGCAACTTTAGTTCTCTTAAGCATACTGCCTTTTGCATTCTGTCAATGTGGCGAATCAGTTCCTCTTATAAATCGTGTCTATCTGGATTCTGACTCTGGGCATAACACGTCCTTTTAAAGAGCTTCTCTTTTCCAATCATATGAAATTTGAGTGTCGAGTTCTATCAAACACCCCAGTATCATAGTGCGGCTGGAAGGATTAGGTTAATTGAAAAATCAAATTACCTAATCGGAAATCGAACCCACCACCTTCCGGCTTGTAAATAATGCCTCAACCAACTACCGGCGAGGATCACAAACTATTGGAATGGATTAAAGAATGAAAAGAACTGAGAAAGGCGCTGAGGAAGAAAAGAACAGTCTTCCACAGACCGACATTCGGTTGTTCTTCCCAGGAGACTGGTTAGGCATGTAGACGAGTGATATACTTGTTATATTTTAGCGTCCTGTTGCACTGATTTATGTCCATGATTTCTTCTGACCGTCTTACAGTGCATACATTTATTCACCTTACTCTTCTCTCTTGCACTACATGTTTCGGCACTAAAGTGCCATCTTCAGGTGCTTTTCGATGTACGTCGAACTACTTCATTGCATGCCCTGTTGTTTATTAAAATTTAGGCTATATTGACATTGCAATGTAATAGTTTACGTTTACAATTCATGTATTTGTATACGCTTCTAGTATGACTACTATTAATAATGTTATATTTTAGCGTCCTGTTGCACTGATTTATGTCCATGATTTCTTCTGACCGTCTTACAGTGCATACATTTATTCACCTTACTCTTCTCTCTTGCACTACATGTTTCGGCACTAAAGTGCCATCTTCAGGTGCTTTTCGATGTACATCGAACTACTTCATTGCATGCCCTGTTGTTTATTAAAATTTAGCCTATATTGGCATTGCAATGTAATAGTTTACGTTTACAATTCATGTATTTGTATACGCTTCTAGTATGACTACTATTAATAATGTTATATTTTAGCGTCCTGTTGCACTGATTTATGTCCATGATTTCTTCTGACCGTCTTACAGTGCATACATTTATTCACCTTACTCTTCTCTCTTGCACTACATGTTTCGGCACTAAAGTGCCATCTTCAGGTGCTTTTCGATGTACGTCGAACTACTTCATTACATGCATCTGAAGATGGCACTTTAGTGCCGAAACATGTAGTTCAAGAGAAAAGAGTAAGGTGAATAAATGTATGCACTGTAAGACGGTCAGAGTGACATACATTTTGGGGGGAATTCACACTGTTTTACTTGAAACTGTACAATAGTGTACAATGTACGGAAGTCTTATGGATACTACTGTACGTCTGCAACATTGCCACTACAGGCACTGAAACATCCAGAGAATCAAAAACAATTCAGATTCCTGTAGAGATATATACAGTAAATATGCCAAATATGGCGGAGAATACAGCGTTTCATACTGATATTCCTTTTATTTGCGTAGATAGGTCGAACATAGAAGAAGTTAGAACAGTCTTTCACATACTCTACGCTGTACGCCAGACTGCAGCCACCTGCTCACGCTCTTTACTTGATCGCGGACTTTTCTACCCTGAAGATGAAGGCGATACGTTCTTCGGAAACTTCAGTTCACAAAAGAACTACACGGTGCCACATCCCAGAAGACAGCGTTCTTCAAAGTTATCGCCGCGAAAACCTCAAACCTTACAAGTCATATACTCATATATTGTTCTGAAAATGATTTTTGCAACTCTGATTGGCTCCAAACATCGAATTATTGTGACAGAAAATGATTAAGATTGTCAAAATTAGTAGAAAATATTTGCGATGAGTAATTATTTACTTTCTCTCATTGTGGCAGTTTACAAGCAGCAATATTTATTTAGCTTGTAGGGTTTCAGATGCTGTTAATTCATGTTTCCATCAATAATCCATGAACATGGGAGCCTAAAACCATGGGAGATATCAGAGATACAAATTTTAAATAGACTTCAAAGGGTTCTGACGATGGTGTATGCTCTACAGAACTATAAGGTTTATTTTGGACTCTATCCATCGTCTGGTATATATAAGACAAAAACCACAACGTTTCGGAGACTGGATCTGTCTCCGTCCTCAGGTGGATGGGGTAAGATAGACTACTCAGTTGGGCTCGTTAGAAAGAGCTAGTCTCAATCACTATATTGTGCAGTCCAGTGATTGAGACTAGCTCCTTCTAACGGGCTCAACTAAATAGGTCTATCTTGCCCCATCCACCTGAGGACGGAGACAGATCCAGTCTCCGAAACGTTGTGGTTTTTTGTCGTATATATACCAAACGATGGATAGAGTCCAAGATAAACCTTATAGTTCTATATACAAATTTTAATTGGGTACTCTGAAAAGAAGACTACATGTAAGACCTGTATATAGGCAGGAGGATAATATTAAACTGATTTTAAGAATTGTTTGTGAGGATGTGGACTGGATTTATCTGAATATTACTGTATTCTTGGATATAACTCCATACATAAATCGTTACCCAACCATCTTCAGGTCTTCATTTACTATCTTGAAGATGGGGACAGCAGGTTCCTCCGAAACGCTTGTAAAAATCCACCGGACTGCTTGGTATCGTATTCTAGAAGGCTTTAATATTCATAACCGCCTCCGTGAGAACCTCAAATCTGACACGGATTCATCTGGCACAGGATAAAATTTAACGACGAGGATCACGTGAAGGTACTACTGAACCCTCAAGCGTGGAGTGTTCAGTTTCTTGGTTAGCTGAGCGGTTATTATCTTCTCAAGTAGTTTTATTATATTTAACAAGAATTCGACAATTCCTGTCCTGCCCAGGAATCAACAGCTCCATTTTGTACATCTCTTCAGTTAGGTAACCATGGGAACGGGATGCTGAATGTGGGGAGGGGATACAGCTGCTGGACCAATGTGAAAGGATCCGTGGCTAAGGGGGTAGGGTTGCTTCTCCAATGAGATACAGCCTGTCATAGGAAAATGGGAGGCGCCAGGCAGGGACACATGTGGCTACATGACGTACCGAAATGTTTCTTTTGGGGTGCTGTGTGGGCGGATGTAGTATCTGTGCCCTGGAAGCATCCGCTAGTTACCTAATTGTGCCCAAGAACAGAGGGCTTGCTGCACAAGCATCGGTACAGTGAGTGGCGTGGTCTTGGGGAGCCGCATGTTTTCTAGGAAGACGAGTTCGTGTACTCAAGAATGAAACTGAGAAGGACATCGAAGGATCTGAGTAAGAAGGCACAAAGGAGATACTGAACTTCGATAGAACTGCCGAGATTACCCAACAAAAAGCTTTGAAACCTGGCTCAGCTTTGCAGAATTTTTGTAGTTTCGGTAGTTCACTTCTGAGGCGACAGCTCGCCGTCTGGAAATCCACGTTTCTGGTACCTGGAGCAGCAGGTTCGTGTCATAATCAATATAAAAGACATAAAATTTAGGCTTAAATTGTTCACTTTTATTCGTGATTGCAAAATGTTTAGAATTTGTCCTTCTTCTGGTATTCTGAAGAACATAACGTTTCGGCAAACGGATATATTCTAGTCCTCAGGCGATAGGGCGGAAGGTACCTATTATAAATGACACAAATTCCGTCCCAAGTGCAAACAATATATATTNTTAGTCCTCAGGCGATAGGGCGGAAGGTACCTATTATGCCTGATCCAATAGACAGAGCGAATATCAATCACTAGATAACCAATATAGGTGTAACTGGCTCTACACATCCATCTGAACGGCAGATAATAGGAAAACTTACACAATCTGTGAAATGTATCGGTGTTTGTGCATTTGATTTCACGCAATCTTAGATGAACGTATAGATGTACTTGTACTGACTTGGTTTGCCCAGTGATTTAGGTTAACTCTTTCTAACGACCTAAGAGGACAGGTGCATCAAATCCTTTCATCTGAAGTTGAAAACAGATTCAATTTCTCAGACGTTGTGTTACGTGGAATGCGAGACTCTGGTCAAGTTGGAAACAGTTGGTAATCCCTTTAACACTGACGTTTACTTTCACGTTAGGTTTAAGGTTCTTACTGCGCTGACGATGGNTATTATGCCTGATCCAATAGACAGAGCGAATATCAATTACTGGATAACCAATATAGGTGTAACTGGCTCTACACATCCATCTGAACGGCAGATAATAGGAAAACTTACACAGTCTGTGAAATGTATCAGTGTTTGTGCATTTGATTTCACGCATTTATTTTCCACTTCCTTTCCTTTCTTAGTTTTAGATCTTTCTACGAATTTCCAAAGATTTGTTTCTGCAAAACTTTCTGATATTGCCCTTTCAAAAATCTTAGATGAACGTATAGATGTACTTGTACTGACTTGGTTTGCCCAGTGATTTAGGTTAACTCTTTCTAACGACCTAAGAGGACAGGTGCATCAAATCCTTTCATCTGAAGTTGAAAACAGATTCAATTTCTCAGACGTTGTGTTACGTGGAATGCGAGACTCTGGTCAAGTTGGAAACAGTTGGTAATCCCTTTAACACTGACGTTTACTTTCACGTTAGGTTTAAGGTTCTTACTGCGCTGACGATGGCACGTGATGCCATGTGTACTCTGGTAGAGACTTACCAAGACTTTAGAGAACCATGCTACCTCTATTTTAAGACGTAAGAGCGACAGAGCCAGCAGGTTGAGTCAGAATATATGCCAGACAAAATGGCGTCATATGCAAAGAAGACTAATATTTATATACTTTCAGTTTCCTGAAATTTGTCTTTCGTAAAATATCTGTTATTATGCTCAAAATTTCAAAATTGAACACTAATCTGAGCCATTTAAATGAACGCCACCTTCACACACTATTTCTCTGCATGCAATTTATACTTAAAGCCCCAGCTAGATTTAAATCCCACAGGTTGTCTCTGTCTTTGACCTTTTCTGTCCCATAACTTGTATACGTTTCCCATTTCCTCCAGGTATGTGAGACCCAAAATGTCCCGCTCGTGAATTATTGTAGCGTTGGACAGACCTAGGGGACAGAAAATATTCCTTTAGAGTTAGAATCTACAATTAACTGCAATCCGTTACTGAAATTGTAATAAACATGCCTTAATATCAGAATAACGTTAGTTGCTCGCTTGATTGGTAATTTTTATTAGTTCTCATTAATGATGATGTGGAATATATAAGTCATTGCAATTTAGAATGTCGTATAACATGACAAGGAATATGTATAGGCCTTCAAAGAAGAGATACAGGCATTTAATTGTAGACACCTAATGTAGAATGTAGAAATGCGACTAAGGGACAAGGCTATTGTATTTGTAGAAATCCCACGTAAAGGTAAGGTAAATTTGTCCCTGTGTTTAACTAATTAAGCACTACGCCATGAAGGTGTCTGGGGGAGTGGATGTATAGATCCACATTTTCTTGATTTCGGCACTAGCTGGAAAATTGATCAGCTTCACGCCCCGGAAGGTTTACACTCGGAGAATGAACACTCCTGTACCTATTGGATAGGAGGTTGGGTGTACCCCAAAGTCGGTCTGGACGTGGAGAAGAGAAAATTCTTTGCCCTAACGGGACTCGAACTCCGAACCCTCGGTCATCCAGCCCGTAGCCAATCACTATACGGGCTACCCTAACCGTTA
>NW_019720705.1:419281-449039 GCF_002891405.2 Cryptotermes secundus
AGTTGCCAGAAATTGGGCGACCTGAGATAAATGGATCACAAAATTATACTTACCATCAAATTAAAACCATTTTAATTATATAAGCGCCGTACTTTTTGGACACACGATAGTGTAGTTGGTTCAGACACTATGCTACAAGCCGGAAGGTAGCGAGTTAGAGTCCCGACGAGGTGGATTTTTTTATCAATTTACCTAATTCTTCCAGCCTCATTATGGCCTTTTGGTCGACTCAGCCTCTGACACAATTGAGCACCAGGAATCTTCATGGGGGGGGGGGGTAAAGGGTTGTCGGCGCGTAAGCCTGGCAAACTTACCGCCATCTGTGAGCCAATTGCCTGGAGAAAATGTGGGAGCCCCGACGTCTCACAACCCTATGGGCCTTCACGGCCTGTTACAGTGATAGATTTACTTTACCGTACTTTTCAGTCACTCACACAATGAGTTAATTACATTATTGCACAAGTTATTTCTTGTCCTCTTGAAGAGTAACATTTATTGATTTAAAAATCTTTTCCATTACGTCACAATTTTCTTTCCCGCCTGTGATACAGTAACGTAATGATATTTCAGTCTTCTGTGACGAAGAAGAGTAGTCAATGCCAACAATAGATACAATGCATGATATGTTGTGCAAAGAATTTATGAGGTATGATTCCTGAGTAACGAGACCGTCAAGCTTATAGATTAGAATGCTAAGACATTCTGTATCTGCATCAGTGACTATATGAAGAGAATGACAAATTTAGTAATAAGAAATGTGGAATATATAGCATAGCAATTCTATGCTCGTATCAGCGAGTACTGAAGAGAATCATGAAGTCAATAAGATACAAATACCCAAGTCCTGTGCTCATATGACTGACTCTTAAGGAGAAACGTAAATGTAATGAGGAATGCATGATAAATAGCATAAGAGCCCTGTACCGATATCAGTGGCTACTGAACAATAAACGCAAGTTTAAACACATAGCACCCATTTACTTCAATCAGTAATTTTTGCATATGACGATAAAAAAAGTACAGATAATATCTCAATACTCCTACATTTATATAAATTATTATTACTGAAGATGACGATAAGTTTTCGGTTGACGTCAGACATGGAATCTGGAAGTGTTACTGTTGCTTCAGCCTCTGGCAACAGCTTCAACCTGACCTTATGTTTCAATTCATATGATAATTTTAGGTTTGCGACTCCTTGTCCACAAGCGGAATGTTACAGGGTGGTCCCGGATGCTGAGTCCAGGAGCACGCGGCCCCGCAAGCGGACGATTGCTGCAGCCCCAAGCTGGCGCCACGAGTTACCCGACTACGGAGAAGGGCGCAAGGCGTCCCAAATGCGCCCGTTGCAGGAATCATGGCATGATTAGCTGGTTGAAGGGCCACAAGCGGCAATGTCGCTTCAAGTCTTGCGTCTGTGCAAAATGCAACCTTATAGCGGAGAGACAGCGGGTCATGGCGGCTCAGGTTAGATTTTTCTTACTGTTTTTGGAGGTCTTCAGAGAATGCTGTCTGTTTCTGAATTGTTTTCCACTTTTGCCTTCGAATAATCTCAATTATCTGCAAAGTTGAGTGAAGAAAAGCAGATAAGAATTTAGTTTTTATTTGTTATTTTGTAGTTCAATAAAATTATTGCATCAGTTACCAATGTCTGTAAACACCATCATTGTAGTGAGTAACGTAGACATTGGCAGGGCATGCTTTCTAATTGGAAGAGCGCTTGTTATAGCTAATCTAGAATGAAACGTAGAGGAGAATTTGGCCGCGCCATAGCTCAAGCGCTTAGTCACTGGCTTCCCACCGCGGCAGCCCAGGTTCTATCCCAGGTCTGATCAAGTGGGATTTGTGGTGGACAAAGTGGCGCTGGGGCAGGTTTTCTCCGAGTACTTCGGTTTCCCCTGCCAATCTTCATTCCACCAATTGCTCCACAATCACCCTCACCTATCATCTGGGGCTGGTACAATAGGCCAGAAGTGGCAGCAGTACAAGGGACATAGTCCCACTCCACTAGCAATAAAAAAATTAGAGGAGAATTTCAGGAATGGCGTAGTACGAGTATATGGAGTACATAACGGTTTACGATTGGCTGCGTGTGTATCCGTATGTTACGCATTCACAGAGGATGTAGTTACTCTCGGTGTCTGATAGATGGTGCTAACAGTCAGATAGCATCCGCATACACATACCTTGACATCTGTTACAAGTAGAATACATGCGAAAGGGTGATGGAGGGAAAGCAGGGACGGAAAAGGAAAAGATTCGCAACTTTACGGCAGAATTCTCGTTGAATTTTCAACTGTTTCTTTTTCCATTACGCGATGCTTTATTATACACCATCTAGGACGATTCCAAGAAGGTTTATCGCATATTATCGGAATTTCATACAGGAGTAATTAAATAAATTAAGGATAAATCATTATATTGATAAAAATATATTTAGGTGCATTATACATATTCCACACTGTCACAATTTTTTAAAATGCTAAAGATTTAGAGATAAGAATGGGATATTGGGGTGCTCCTCGGGGACATTCAAGCCAAGTGCTGATCACATATGACATGCAAGATCCTTGCTTGCACAGTGAGGCTGAGAGCCTAAGGCGATTATATTGATGCGGCTTGAATGCAATACTGACCATCATCGGGTGGATGCAAATGTTTGGGAGGAAATCTCAGCAAGTGAGGAGGCAGTGCACTTGTGAAGATGATAATGAACCTTCGAGTTCCATGTAAGAAGGTGAATTTCTTGATTGACTGCAGTTGAGGTCCAGAGACTAGCTTCTTGTTTAGTATCCAGGAGGACCAATGTTTGATTCTTGAATCTGTGATTAGTCATTTTAACTTCGAAATTTTTGTTCTTTTGTCACCCCAACCAGACAAATAATTGTGAGCCGGGATAACGCAGTCGGTAAAGCGACTGTCCACATGCTGGACCGAGGTGTCGGGGTTTGAATCCCAGTAAGCTCATAATTTTCTTTTCTCCATATCGTCCAGACCGGCTCTGGGGCCAAACCAGCCTCCTATTCCATGGGTACCGGGAGCTCTTTACCTGGGGGTAAAGTAGCAGGGGTGTGAAGCTGACCACAAACCTTCAGTTAGTGGCGAGGTTAAGAAAATATAGATCTGTACATCCACTCCCCCACACACCTTCATGGCGCAGTGCTTAATTTGTTAAGCACAAGGACAATTTTACCTTTTTATTTTTCTTGGCAGTACAGCCCCAGTGGGCCTAGGCCTATCTCCATGAACTACGTTCACTTCGGTTTTTCTAGATCTTACACATTCGGTAGGACCCCTTGGGCGGGTGATCAGCTAGTCTCAAGGCTTCTAACTGTACACAAAAACAGAAAAACGCACACACACAAACTAAACGTCCATGCCCTGAGTGGGATTCGAAACCACGATCCCGGTTTCCAAGCGAGCGAAGACAGTACATGCCTTAGACCGCTCAGCTACCGTGACCGGCCAACTTTACCTTTACCAAGATAAATATTGGAACAGCACCTTCAAACACGTGTCAACCGTTTCTTTATAAACCTTTCCCAATTCATATTTCACACGCATCCTACCATTCAACGCTACGTAACATATATAATTGGGGATCGGTTGTTAAATAAAATAAGACACAAAAAAGGTCCTGCCGCAGGAGATGTATCTGAGCCAAGTCGACGTAATACACATTAGATTTATTTTCCAAAATGTTATAATAATTTGTCTTATATTGAGCCATTTTTGAAGCTCAGCATAATAAACAAGTCAGAATGAAATCAATAATACAACACATTAACCCGCCACGATTCAATACGTACACAAAACCCTTGAACTTATAAATCAGACAGATCACATAACCAGAACTGACCTCCGCACAGCAAGACTTCGGAAACAGTAATGCAACCGGATCAGTGGAACTGATCATGTTATAAATAAGGCCACTGACTTAATATAAAGTAACAGAATGCTGCTCAGTTTGATAACCCAGAAAGCAATGTCATGAAATTAGGAAATAAACCGCATTAGCGTGAATCGATTGAAGTTCCCAGGAAGCAGGATCATGAAATCTGATCATACACCAAACACAGGGTCACCTGATTTTACCAAAAGTAAAATTAAAGAGTCAAATGTATAAGGGAAAAAGCCCAAGTAATCCAAGTGAACCACATTTTAAAGGAAAATATTAAAGCATAACAAAAATAACCATCTCAATGTAACCTAACTTGAAAGGCCACGTCATAGCTCAAGCGGTTAGTCGCTGGCTTCCCACCGCGGCGGCCCGGGTTCGATCCTTGGTCTGGTCAAGTGGGATTTGTGGTGGACAAAGTGGCGCTGGGGCGGGTTTTCTTCGAGTACTTCGGTTTCCTTTGCCAACCATCATTCCACCAAATTCTCCATCATGATAATCACCCGGGGCAGGCTACAATAAGCCAATCAGTGGCCGCCTTGCTGGGTGGACCCAGTTGGACTCCACTCCCTACTAAGCGAAATTTAAAAAAAAAACCTAATTTACTGGATTTTTGGACTTTGTCCATCGTTCGGTACTCTAAAGAACACGTTTTGGAAAGAGAATCTGTTTCTGTCCTCAGATAAGGGGGGGGGGGGGGCAACTTACTCAGTTGAGTTCCTTAGAAAGAGCTAACCTCAATCACTGCACCCAGTAATCTCACGTGCTATACACCGCCGCCAGAACCCTTTGGAATCTACTCGTAGGGCCTACATGGACCCTATATATACCCTTCTTTAGGAAAGTTAGATCTCCTGAGTATTCAGTTAGCAAGAATCATGAACCATAAAATTTTACCAATCCATGATTGAATGTACCTTTCTAATGTACCCACCAGAATAGGTGTCTTCCATCCCCTCACCTGAAGAAGGAAACAGGTCCAGTTTCCGAAACGTTGTGTTCTTTGGTATACCGGACGATGGACAGAGTAAATCCCCCAGCAATCTCGAGTGTGTGTACTACTGTCAGACCCATTTAGTATCTACTCAATTCACCAAATTTAACTACACGTGAAGTACGTGGACTGATATAAATTAACTGCCGGTCACGGTAGCCAAGCGGTCTAAGGCATGCAGTGTCTTCGCTCGCTCGGAAGCCGGGATCGTGGGTTCGAATCCCACTCGGGGCATGGAAGTTTGTATGCGTTTTTCTGTGTTTGTCTACAGGTAGAGGCCTTGCGACGAGCTGATCACTCGCCCAAGGAGTCCTACCGAATGTGTAAGATCTAGTAAACCGAGGTGAAACGGAGAGTTTCATGGAGGTAGGCCTAGGCCCAAATCGGGGCTGTAGCGCCACAGAGAAAAAAAATTAACTACGTAAATGTAACCAGATTTGAACACCCATAAATTACTGTAGTGAAACGTATGATCAATCAGTTAAGTAATCTGTTTTGTCGGCGCATCAAGCGAAATTGTGCAGCAGCATGTTCTAGCACGAGGAGCGTAGGCGATAAGCCTGATCAGATGGAGGGACGGCACAATGCAAACACAATAATATTTATCTGAAAAATAATCCCGCGTTCCGCCCGCAGAATCACATCTCGCGGTGGCAAAACACACAGATGACAACCTTTGTGTATGTGTGTGCGTATTGGGTTACTTCTTTGCCTGGCTTCATCTGTGTCGATAACAATTTACTGGTAACGCAAACACAGTTGCTGACTAAACAGATTCTTTCCCGCAGTGAAACCTCAATCTCGTTAACTGCATTACACAAAGGCAAAGTGAATCTCTTGAGATCAACTCAACAAGTCACTAAACACAGCGTCGGATTGGTCCCAAACATGGCTGCTAGCTGATATATTGGGTTTTCGGCTGCTAGCTTTTTACAGAGGGCTTTATCATTACATAAACTGGATCTGTGAATAAAGACATCGGTATTATGATCACAGGTCTTTTCCTCCCGCTGGGAGCATATATATTGACCTTATGTAGCCAAAATATAATGGGCTGATATCAGAACCAATGTGTGCTCTATCATGCAATCAGTATTCGTAGTCTATCAATTAACTTCTAAAGTTCCGAGAAAGTAGTTTTCGGTTTACATAAACACTTTTAGAATGATAGTCCTCTGTCGATAATGATGAAGATGATAATAAATAGAATACAAAACAAACTCCGTGGTATTAGTCCGCAAGCGAACTATACCGACCGAGTGACCGCCACTTCTCTGCGAAGTTAGTTCCAACTTTAGAGGATAGAGGATGTCGCGTAATCAGCGCAACGAATCCCCACGGCCGTCAATTTCGGTTTTCTAGACCGGAGCCGATATTTTCTTGAAAGAGCTCTTCAGTTATCCTCACGAGGCTGAGTTGACCCCGTTCCAGACCAACTACTTCTCAGAAAATCTAGCAGCTCCGGAAATAGAACCCGGACCTCTGGATCTGTAGCCAGGAACTCTGACCATTAGACCACAGAGGCGGTCGATAATAATTCAATTCAATGCTTTATTCCCTACTTATGTGCTGAGGTCAACAGATATTGACCGATCACAGAGTGGGCACGAATGAAAACAGCAGCAGCGATGAGACAACACAGAACAAAACGAACAAAAAAAAACAGAAATAACAACAACAAAAACAAGTAAAATGGAGCACCTAAGGATTTTTACGGCCAAATACGAGTAATTAAATGTGTCTGTACTTGTAAAAATTTCATTTGCAGGAGAAACACAAAAGCTGAAAGCAACTGAACGTAGTAGAGTTACGTATGTTTCGACTAGGAATATGAATGCCATTCGTTTCGGGTACATAAGAGCAAAATTTCGCTTTAATAGAGACATTTATTAAAAAAACAAGGCATCGAAGTGTTCTTAAAAAACTGTTGATAAAACTCATCATTGCTTTGGTACAATATGTATTTAGATATTATGCCAAGCGATATAAGAGAATGATAATAATAATTCAATTAATTATTTACTTATTTACGTGCTTGCTCAACAGCACAGTGGCCAGTTACAAAATAGTTACGAGTGAAGAGGGAATTAAACACATACACACAAATGAAGTCAAGCGAGGGAACAACGTAACTTATATCGACTGAACAGCAATAGAATGCAGTGAGCGCACCAGCAATTATATGGCGTCAAGAGAATGTCTAAACATATCCATATTAATTATAATTAAAATTTTAATCCGAAACAAGCAATATGAAATATGATGAAGAAAACACATTTGGGTCCAAACACGTTAACATCCCTGCAAACAATATTAACAACTCATGCGCAGCTAGCAGGGGCAGAGCTGCTCCTCGAGGAGCGTGCATTGAGCAAAGAAAATTCTCAGATTTTTCGAGAAATACAATAGAGTTAAATTACCAAATTGGTGATGGAATATTTAGATCTGGTAAAAATGTACTGGAAAATTAATTCAATTAAATTTAATTCATTTCAATTTTTTATTATTTATGTGCTGAACCAACAGCCGCAAGGCCAATTACAGACATGGCACAGTGTAGGTAAAAATAGTTACAAACTGGAAAAACATAAAAAAGTCAAAAACCTATTAATTAATAATAATAATCATGATTTATATTTCTAAACACTGACAATTGTAATTTTTATGGGGTTAATTGCAGGCTTCAATTACAATTAATTACGTAAAATTTAACCTACTTCTCTGCTGCAGGCCACACCTCTTTTATGAAATGTTTAAATTTTTTCTAATTAATATGTATGGTATTTTATTTTAAAATGTATATCTCTTTGATCATTTGTATAACGTGATTGTAGTAAAACCAGACATAACGGAACAAATATAATAAACGTAACGAAACCGGTGGGGCCAGGTTAGCACCACGTAGGAGGACGGACGGACTGACGCGGAGAAACCAGTTGGTTGTGGTGAATGATTGCGAGCCTACAGGTCTACAAATCGACTGTGATGATAGGAGGCTCAGCGTGGCAGATTTCAGAACAAGATACAAATTACCATCTGAGTGTATCTAATGTAGTTCCTCATGTTAACCACTCGTAAATTCTGCTAAATTTTAATGTCACCTGACAAAGATCACATCGGAACAGCAGAGCTCCACTTTCTTAACGCCTATAAAACGAATATGAGATAGGAACATAAAACATAGCGCGACACACGGGAATCAACTCAATACAATTAACTAGGCCTTATATGTACTATAACGCACAAAATTTCTCCTACTTGCTTTTAGTCAGAGGAGGTTGAAAACCCTGATCTAGAGCTATGAATCACAGGCAATGCCAGTCCCGTTATGGTTGAAAAATACAAAGATTTGCCTCTGTTCACTAAATACAGAAGTGCGAATGAAGTATGGTTTACTTCTCACACGAATTTTTATTCTTCGTGAGGCTTTGGACCTTTTTATCAATACTCAAACAAAGTGTGATCTGAAGAAAGTCGTCTTCTGGGTTTAGGCACCGTGTATTCTTCGTTTTGGCCGACGTTCCTCTGAAACGTCGGCCAAAACGAAGAATACACGGTGCCTAAACCCAGAAGACGACTTTCTTCATAATCATTGCCGTGAAAACCTCAAAACTTATAAAATGTGATCTGTTCTGCAATATTTTGAAATAGATTCAGTCAAATTTACGTCGCTTTCTTTTTCTTCTGTTTCCGTCCATAGATTATGCAGAAGCCTCGTCCTACTTTACTTCCTTCCTTTCTTTTCGTATATCTACCTTTATATTTCGGTAATATTTTCGTTTGTAAGTAAAGGTATCCCTGTAACAGGCCGTGGAGGTCCGTGGGTTGTGAGATGTTAAGGGTACCACATTTTCTAGACAATGGGCTCACAGATGGAGTTGAGGTTTTCAGACTTACGCCTGGCCGCTCTTTACCCCCAAGAATAATCCTGGTAGTAATTTCTGTTAGAGGCTGAGTCGATCCCAGGGCCATAGTGCAGCTGGAAGGATTAGGTAAATTGAAAAAATCCAATGACCTCATCGGGACTTAAACGCGCGACTTTCCGGCTTGTAGCATAGTGCCTCAACCAACTACGCTACAACATTTTCGTTTGTAACGAAGTGAAACTTATGGGAAGCTGTCACTGCCAGATCTGTACAATTGGGTTAGAAACTTTCCTACTTTTGCTTCACTTAATCCTCGGCCTTGAAGATGGAGCCGATACAATTTTTTCATCATAATCCATTGTTTAATTACAGCCATTAGGTCGGCATTGTTGATAACATAAATTTTATATCTAACCACATTACCGTCTTGCTGGAAAGAATAATTTTCATGAAATTTGCTCAATTCAAGTCTTTAATATTGATGAAGACTACTCTCTACTCGAATGCGTGGTCGTGGAGTCCCGCAGGTTGTTATAAAATTTTTCTGTGTGATCTTCTGCCTCCATTTCAAGGGTAGAAGAATGAAAATGGCTGCAGCAGGTTCCTCCAAAATCTTAGTAATTATCTACCAGTCTACTCGGCATCATGTTCTAGAATATTCTCAATTTTTAAGGACTTGAGAACTTGCAATCTGAAAAAGAAATTACTTTCTAAGGACAATATTTCTTAAGGGCATTGCTGTATGGCTTCAATTGGCACGTCGCTTCATTGTCGACAGATTTTTCTCTTCAGTACACATACAGACATTCATTGTTTTCTTACTCTGTTTAATGATGCTGTATTACTTGCACAATTTCTTTAGTGCAGATTATACTTTTATTACAAAAGAGAGCTGGGAAATATCAAAGGAACTTCCGGTATGTGAGAAAGGATTTGAATCAAATGTTTTTACAATGCAAACACGAATACTGTCTCTTACATTACGATGGTCCCAGTCTCACATATGCATGCGCGCGCAAGTCTTCTTTCTTTGTGTGTTGATATGTTTGTGAATTCAGTCTCCTGCCACTTGCCATATGGGGCATATCCTAGAGAGTAAAATCTGACTGAGCCGGTCACGGTAGCCGGACGGTCTAAGGCATGCACTGTCTTCGCTCCCTCAGAAGCCGAGATCGTTGGTTCGAATCCCACTCAAGGCATGGATGTTTGTGTGCGTTTTTCTGTGTTTGTCTACAGGTAGAGGCCTTGCGACGAGCTCATCACTCGCCCAAGGAGTCCTACCGTACGTGTAAGATCTAGAAAAACCGAAGTAAACGGAGAAGTTCATGGAGGTAGGCCTAAGCCCACTGGGGCTGTAGTGCCAAGTGGAAAAAAAAAATCTGACTGACAGTAAGCCCGATAATTAGCCTCTTTGTAATGTCGGGATCACAAAAACGTACAGCCCTATATTTGAGGTCTTGGACTTCCTTTTTTGGCATGATACAGCACGACCTCACGTTATGGAATGGATTTGTTCCCGAAAATAATTCCGTTTTATGAAACACTGTCACATGAACCATATTTATTCCACTGAATCCCATGTTACAAAAATATATGAGTTCTTAAGAAAATCTTTTCAGTCTAAATTTTAGTAATAATATATTACATCCATCCATTCATTCATTTATCAATGGTTCTGCAGCCCTTTGTTGGGTCCTGACCTCTTCTTCAGTTTCGGAATCTTTCTTAAACAGACGGTAGGACTCCTTGGAAGAGTGGACAGCCCGTCCCAAGGCCGCGACCTACATACAGGACAACACAAACATACACGTAGAATAAACACACACAAACACAGACATGCATACGTCGAGTGGGATTCGAATACACGATCCCAGTGTTCAAGCGAGTGAAGACAGTTCATGTCATAAACCGTGCGGCCCCTGTGATCGGTAGCCAGTCAAAAATAATAATAATAATAATAAGTATAATAAATAAATTTAAAATAGCTCAAGAAGAAAAGAGCAATGTAAATAAGATGGGAGTAGTAACCACTGTACTAGACATTAATCCAGGACAATTATGCGTGAGGATAAGCTTGCCGGTAGCCAGTTACAAATCTTGTTACGTCACGGAAACATGTGCATAGAGGATCTGTCTGAATTTCTTAAGAAATAATTATTTTTTAATGAAATTAATTAAAATTGATTCATTTTTCTTTTGCATATTGTCTTATAGATTTAATTATTTACCCTAAATTTTCGTGACAATTAATTTGTGGTCCGTGTTGAAAAATTTATGATCACATATTTTATAATGTCCTTAAGGGTGAAATGTGGTAAACCGAACATCCGTGCATTGAACATAGGCACAGAATCGTTAACTTTTACTGTCAAGCCTGAAAAACAGGAGCCGAGATAAGCTGAATCAGCACAGCGACGGCCAATGAGCTGGACAGCCGGGGTTCGGTTCCCAGCAAGAGTAAGTTTTTCTTATCTCTATGGCTTCCAGACCGTCTCTGGAGCCCACACAGCCTCCTATCTAATGGGTACCAAGACTTCTTTCCCGGAACTAAAGCGACGGGGGCGTGAAGCTGACACCTCACCCCAACTTAGTGCCTAAGTCAAGAATGGTGGAGCTATACCTTCACTCCCCTATACGTCTTCATGGCATATTAATTAATGAATTAAGCATTGGGAAAACACCTTTCTTTACTTTTACCTGTGAAACGAAATAGTGGCCGGAGCATAAGAAGACAGTGCAACACTGAGCAGCCTATGCTACGCCGGTGTAAGAACATCACTGAGTAGGGGATCTGGTTTCCTTTAATTCGATTTTGTTTTGTTGCTTCAAGTGATTAAGATTAGCAGCAAACTGGATCTGGTCTTGCAAGTTCGAGATAACTCTAATTGAAACTATACTAAAGAAACATACAGTCCTCTTCAAACACAGTAATAATTTAGGAAACAAATTAGGATCAGATTAGAACACGTCAAGGAGGATGAGGTAGGCAGGACATGTATCACGAATGAGGTGAGGAGAAATACAAATAGAATTTTGGATTGAAATCCCGAAGGAAAGCAGTTACTAGGAAGGTATAGACGTTAAGTAGGATGATAATAATAAAATGAATCATATAATTTGGGGTTACATGAACTGGATTTAGCTTATTCAGGGCAGGGACAACTGGGGAGCTCTTGTGACACGGAAATGAACGTCTGAGTTACATAAAATGTTGGGAAGTTCTTGAGTAGTTGAGCGAATGGTGGCTTTTCTAGAAGAGCTCAGCTCCATAGAATTATTTAATTATTTATTTATTTAGTTGGTTAGTTAAAAACCATTAATCTAAGCTACGTAGCATATGAAGTTACGACATCATTAAATTTCCTGGAAATTTGTTCACACCGCAGTATCTCAAGGTAGAAGGCGGTTGTTTACACAGAAATCGTTAATGATGTTCATAAAGTTGAATAAAACTAATCTGAGGTCATTACGGGGTTTTTACCGCTACATGGTTCCATAGTAGAAATTATAATCAGGTGGTCAATAAATAAATTACATAATCACTGAATTGCCAATTAAATTGGATCAATTTTTTCATAGTGAAACGTCTAATGATATAGAATAACAACAGTACACATTAATATTGGCCTCCTATTAATTGTTGTTAGATTTTATTATTCCTTTGTACTGCGGCCACTTCTGGCCTATTGTACCAGCCCCAGATGATAGGTGAGGGTGATTGTGGAGTAATTGGTGGAATGAAGTTTGGCAGGGGAAACCGAAGTACTGGGAGAAAACCTGCCCCAGCGCCACTTTGTCCACCACAAATCCCACGTGACCAGACCCAGGATCGAACGGGGTCCGTCGCGGTGGGAAGCCAGCGACTAACCGCTTGAGCTATGGCGCGGCCAAGATTTTATTAACATCCTTACCAATTACTGTGTAGGAGGCCACCTTACACCTTGTTTCAGTAACACACCAGGATGCACAAAATAAATATTTCTATATCTGCCATAGGTGGTATTTGTCATTTGCTGCAGAAGTGAATTTTCCGTTTAACCCGAAACACTGAGATATGCTCGTTCCTCGACAGATGCCGCTCTTAGAACGAGGTGTATCAGAGATATCGACTCAAAATAATTCTCCAGAACACCCTATGTTTGAAACAGTAACCACGCAAACACATCATTCACTTGATTGATGCCTTTGTCTAAGCTGTGCTAATTCTCATGAAACGAGAGCCACAATGAGGGTTTGGATGGGGATATAAAGTTTCGATGTCACCAATGTAAGCCAGACATCATTACCAATAGTACTCTTGTTAGAAAACTCTGCTGTTTACTCTGGCTTCTCGTGAAGGTTTTCCATTAGCCATGCCGTGATGCAGCTCTGGGGGATGAGAAACGAGACGTTAGCTATTGACATCTTGAAAAGTTCAGAGCTACACAGAAACTGGAAATTCTACGAAGCAGAATAAGTTGTGTCCGCTTGGTATGTACAAATGCGATTAGTAGTTCATCACCTTTCCTACTTATTTTACAAACGTTTTACATGTCCAGTTCTTAAGAATATCCCCCGTGTTTAAATTATTAGAACTAAAACTATCTCCATAGAGTGGAGTCCTTCTTGACAGCTAGTAGTTGCTCAGATGGTCAATAGGTCGCCATATTTATGGAAACGGAAGGTTTATTTTCGTATCTACAAGAGGACACAACTGGGCGCTTCTCCAATATGGTCCTGCCGTGTACGTTAAGTCACCCATGTTGTCTGATTAATTTAGATTTTCCGAATAATTTGCCTTAAGATAATTTTTACCATTCGTTCTACTTGATCCCTCTACCTCATCTTCCTTGGTTTCATATTTCTAATATTATTTTCTGATAAGTGAAAGTTATGAAAGCAAATTTATTGAAATCTCTCCATCCCCCAGTTACTTTCTCTTCATATTATCCTCAGTATCCTGTTCTCAATACGCTGTCACGATTTTAGTGACTATATACTGGTTTTAGACTGATGACCGGATTTATTGAAATCTTTGAAACATCGCGTGACTGCACTTTACAGTGCACTCTGATATATTGGGTTTTTGGACTTTATCCATCGTCCTGGTTTTTAAGATAACAAATAACAACACGACGTTTCGGAAACTGGATCTGTTTCCGTCCTCAGGTGAAGAAAGAGCTAGCCTCAATCATTGAGGCTAGCTCTTTCTAACGGACCCAACTGAATAGGTGTTTTCCTTCACCTGAGGACGGAAACAGATCCAGTTTCCGAAACGTCGTGTTTTTATTTGTTATCTTAAAAACCAGGACGATGGATAAAATCCAAAAACCCAATATATCAGTGTGTTATACACCATCGCCAGAATCCTATAGTAACTATTTTTACAGTACACTGTTACACACACACACACACACACAAACACACACACACCCACAAGTGTTCACAGTCACGTCTTCTCTGTCGTTGCTTGGTAGCGGCTTCCAACAGTGGATGTTCCCCATCCTCTGGGTTCTCGAACTGTCCCCGGGCCTCAACTACCATCTTCTAACAGCAATAGCTCACAACGACAGAACCCGCAGCAGTCTTCTAACTCTCTAACAGACTGACTCACTGCAACAGCTAACTGACCCTGCTTATGACATCTCGGCACGGACAGCGTGGAAAACACAGTTCTTCTGTTGCAGTGCAATTATTGCCATGGAAACACATTTGTTTGCGGAACATTTACGTAGCAATGGATGTTGCATAGTTGTTTATTTCACGGTCGTTGCCTAGCGAACGGATCTACATGCCAAAATATGTTCTTCCCTCAGAACATATGACACAATAATTCCCTAGAATAATAAATATATCTATGCGATCCTACATGGTGTTCTGCATTCGTAAGCCTATAGTATTTATTTTTATTTAAGGATTATATCAGTACTTCAGACTATATGCCGTCGAAGAAGAAAGCAGTCTTCTGGGATTTGGCACCGTGTNCCGTCGAATTGTAGAATGAGTGTTGAGCAATAAATTGGAAAGTAGGCCTATGTGGAAGGAAGTGGTCGTGGCCTAACTTGAGGTACTGTCCTGAAATTTGCCAAAATAGCCGCCGAAAACTGCGTACAACCTCTCAGGTTGGTCGGTGTCAAAGTCGAAATTCAACTAAGGCACCGCCTGAATAAAAGCCAGAAGCATTACCGCTTGAGGCAGCTTACTTGGCTGTACACATGCAATTTCAACATTTTTAATCTGATAGGAACATTTCGCATAACGAAACTTTAAATGAATGAGTGCCTTTTGTAAATGATCCAGTTGTTACGAACGCTCTTCTTGCAGGTAGCGTTAAAGCGGCAGCAAGCGGCTGAAGACGCGATTGCCCTGGGTCTGACAGCGGTTGCTACTGGTACACAGTATGGCTATCTGCCCCCAGGGCCAATCTTCGGCATGGCAATCACCGCCCCTAAAAGCCAAGATCAGGGTAAGTCATATTACTTTGCAACTCAAGAAAGGATATTATATTCAGTTTCGAACAGCACAAGTATAGCGGCCTGAGAGACGAAAAATACATTTAGTCAGCAGACTAAAGAGAAGTGATCCAGGTTTGCTTGGGTTAGAGTTACTGTAACGATGCTGTCTGTAACTAGGCCAACAGAGTGTCGAGGTCCAACAGTTGGTTGAAGCAGGGACACCTTAATTTTCAATCGGAAACTTTGCTTTTCGAACATCCCCTGGGGTAACGACAACACTTACTCAATTCTTCGGTGGTAATCCTCAGTTCTTCAAAGCAAAAACACCTCAGATTAAGCCACAAATTCTTCTCTCCGAATAGCATCTCATTCCTTATTCACTATCATCCTACCATTCGATTCTATAGGTCCTGGACAATAGGCAACATTGGCAACTTACTTACTCATGGAGCTGAGCCCTTCTTGAGGAGCTGCCAATTCTACAGCTACTCAAGAATTTCCCAGCATTTTGAGGAACCCGAAGTTTCATTACCGTGTTCACAAGAGCCCTCCACTGGTCCCTATCCTGAGCCAGATCTATCCAATCCATACCATCCTGTCTCTCTTTCCTTCTAACATTGTCACATAAGCCATTAAAATTATAGCGGAAAATGATTTAACGATAGTAAATATTGAATTGGTATGGATATGGAAGGAAACGATCATTATCTAATTTAAAGTGTCACTTCGATATTTGCATGGAGGGACAGAGGAAAATCCCAAACCAAGGTTCAAACTCGATAGTTCTCAAAACCAAGGCAGAAGCATTATCGCTCGAGCCAATGACTCAGTGCGCGACATAGCTGTAGTTGTCAGGATAATGATAAAAAGGATCTTAAAGTTTCAGGGTATGAGGCTGTGGACTTCAGTCTTCTGTCTTTGCATAGGGTAGGGTAGAGGGACTTGTGAACACGGTAATGAATCTTTAAAGCAAAGAAAGTGAAAGTAAAGTTGAAGTTAGGTTTAATTGGGTAGTATTCCATGAGAAAGTTCGGGGGAGAAGAGTTATAACGTTACGTAATTTTAACCTCGACCCCAGAAGAATATGAGAGGAAGATGGGCAGTTTGTTGATCAACACGGCTACGCGTTCTCTGGCCTAGCGCATGCGATGCCGTGTGTGTGTATGTGTGTGTGTGTGTGTGTGTGTCACATCATGACGTCAGTGATAGCAATGTGTGATGAAGCAAGTTGCTTGCTTGTAGGATTCACGGATATTTCAGGTTGAGGTTTGCGTTTTGACAACATGTAGTCTTATTATTGTAGGTAATGTAAATTTAAAGGAGCTGTCAGTAAATCGGACTGTGCGGCGTCGAACGATTAGATGCAGAAAGCAGACAGTGAATTGGAGAAGACGTTGAAGAAAGCGGCCGTGGCCTGTCGTGACTTATAATGCTAGCATTTTGTTGGAGTGAGTGAGGCAAATCATTATTATCTTTGTCAGGATAATCTGGATACTGCCAAGCTTTGAACTGCTCACTTCCCGAATGCAAGCCAGAAAGTGTTATGGCGTGAGCCACTTTGATCCATCCGCGTAGTCCTGCACGTAGATTCCATTGTTTCAGAGGAGGATGCAGTTCCATTTTCAGTGCCGAAATTAGTAATATGGCGATGCAGTCGGTTTATTCTCTAATTGGATTCTAAAGAAGGCCCTCACAACTTGCCTATATAACCTGGAAGCATCCTTGTTACACATTCTGGCCATGAAGAAGGAGACAGCATTTTACTCCGAAAAGTTGGTAGCCACCACAAGTTTGAATGGTGTCACAATCCGGAAGACCACAATATGAACAATTTCATACATAAGAAAACCTCAGAATATATATTTACAAATAATCTATTAATTACAAGGCACAGAGATTTGAGAACATTACATAGGCCTGGTGATTATTTGTTCATTAACCTACTCTCCTTATATTATTAGGCAAGACAGGCCAATCGCATCACCATCTCAATGTGTCCATCTGAATAACTGTTAGTCCAACCTGAATAACTTTAAAAAAAAATGAATGTATTGTTATAGGTAAAATATAAAACCCTAGAACAATACTTGTGAATATTATAAAAACGTAAATTATAAATAAACGTAAATTGTAAAGTTAATAGAAGGTCCGTCGAGTGTAACAATTTGTAGGTCACTTTTTATTATTATTTCTGCCTTACATGTTTCGGTTTGACACAACCATCATCAGAGGCACTTGCTACAATTATGGAAACACTGTTACTGCTTTTGATGTTCACAATTTTGTTTGTCGTGTGGCGTTGCTACGATACGTTGACGTGTAAAGGCACAAAACATGCTAAGATAGTTGAGTACACTCTCAAGTTCTCACTTTTCATCCGAACCTATTTTAAGTTAAAATGCTAAAATGTTAAAATATTTGATATAAAATGCTGAACTCCTCCTTGTTAATTCATCCCGAAGATGGGAGACGTCAGCTTGAGGTTGTATGGCTTATGGTTTGATATGTTCCTGTGTGCTGTGTGCTGTGAGCTGTGTACTGCAGTACTGCAGTCAACGTATCGTAGCAACGTCCACACGACAAACAAAATTGTGAACATCAAAAAGAGTAACAGTGTTTCCATAATTGTAGCAAGTGCCTCTGATGATGGTTGTGTCAAACCGAAACATGTAAGGCAGAAATAATAATAAAAAGTGACCTACAAATTGTTACACTCGACGGACCTTCTATTAACTTTGTGATTGATAGTGTAACGGACCAAAATGAAACAATTCAAAATAGTAAATTGTAAAATTAGGAGCTTCAGAATATCAGTCCTGTAAAGTTCATGAGGATACTTGTGTTAACCGACACATTTCTTTCTTCTACTTACCAGGCACGTCCGGGCAAGAAGATGTTGCTCTCGACTCACCATCTCTGTCACCGGTTCCCCTAGGGACTTGCCATGAAGAACCAGAAGCAGGCGATCCTGGATCAGGGGGCTCCAACATGGATCCGTTGCGAACCCTCACAGACACCGACAATCCTCTCTCCGAAACCGAAAAGCCACAATCGGACACCGAAGAGAACCGGTCAAGGCTCTCCGCCCCAGTTATTTCTCCCAAACTTGTTGTCAACCAGAACAGTAAAACAACACTGTCTCCTAGTTCACTGGAAATGTTGACTCGGCTGTTCCCCAACAAAAAGCGTTCAGTTCTGGAACTAGTGTTACGACGATGTGGCGATGATCTTTTGAAGGCAATAGAAGAAATAGTTCCAAGAGAGGGATGTCATAACATTGCCAGCGGAAGTGCAAATATTCAAGGCAGCAATGCCTTACATCAGTATTTAGCATCGTACAAAGCAGCCGTCGGCTGTGAAGGCACAAAAGAAGAGTTTAGACGCGCAGAAATAGCGAATTCACCCAGATCTTCCTCAACTGTACTTAAGTCAGCCTTCAAACCGGTTTCACCTTCCACATCTCTAAGTATGAGTTCCAGTACTTCATCAGTTATCGGCTTCGGTCAGCACGGTAACTCAACCCCTTCTCCGGAATTCTTTGTTGGGAATTCAACGATGTTGTCACCACCAACAGCTCACCAAAGTAGTCTGCCGTTTGCAGCCACGATGTCTTCCCTCTTGGCGCTGCAGAATCACCAAAGTAGCAACTCCACGACCAACCGACTCATGTCCACTATGTTTTATCCACCATCTGACCTTTTGTTTCAAGCTCCGCATCTTCCTTTCGCGCATTCTGCGGCATTATTCACGAATTCATTGTCACCATCATTTTACATGACGGGCGCTGCCGAGACGGCAGAACAGCAGTTCTTCAACCCATATCGAAACACGGGGGCCTCTGGTTCGAGTACAGATCTGTGTTGCAATGTTCCTGGTTGTGATGAGTGTAGCGGTGACAATGGAGGTGTCCACCATCAGGGAAGGAAATCATATTCCAAGATGTCTGTAAATTAAAAATACGAATGTAATACAATGACGTCGTTCTAGGTGTAGAGCATTGTTATCCACTGCAGTGTTTTGCATAGTTAAGTGCATTCGGAGTAAAATTTCCAGTAACTTTTTTAAGAAGCGATTTTAAATTTGGTGAAATCTTGCTGTATTTGAAGTTTTCACAATAATTGTTGCGAAGAGTATTGTATACTTGGTTGTAACGCCGTGTAGACCGAAAATCCAACGTTTTGCTAGAACATATTGCCTCCATCTTCAATGTAAGGAAATTAAGATAAGGAAAAAACCAGCAAGAAGCAGGTGGCAATCAGAGTGGTAAGAAGTCCACGGAACTTTTGAGCAATGATTTATTAAATTCTGTAATATAATAGCAAATTAAATTCGTACTCAGGGTGTCTGGAACGTCTGACTTCAAATAAGTACAATTGTTAGCTTGCATGTGCACCTAATTTCACCTTATAGAAAGAATGTTGATGCCTACAGATTAAGAGTTGTACGTACAATTATAGTATATATATTTGAGATACTCTCAGGCTTTTACATTCATTTATACAAATTAATATATTAAATTGAAAGACTGCAAAGATGTTTAAAATAGATTAACTTTACGTCAGGTAATAGAAATTTCAACTTCAATTCTGCAACGGTATGTGGAAAAAGTCAGTGTTTTACTCCTGAGTTAATTTGCATTTTTCATTGTACGAATTACTATAAACTAAGTTTCTGGACTTAGGTACGAACATAATGTTGTTGCAGCTGAGTATTTATTATATATTTCGTATCTCCGATGTTAATAGTAGCAACTGGTATCCACCACGGAATTGGTATATCTACCAGCCACTCCAGGGTTCTGACTACTCGAGGTTCCATCCCAAAAGCAAAGGAAAATAAAGGAATGGATTCCAGTAGTCTGTAACGACAGCTGATCATTCAGTCCATGGTTTCTTAAACTGCATCCGCAGCCGAAAAACCATTTCGCGAATACTTTCGTGACTGTACAGAGACACTTTGTATTTTACTGTAGGTGTACAGAAGATGTAAACTTATTTAGGCTGCTGCTGTTGTCGCACTGTCTGGCATGGTTTTGTAGCAATTCACGTAACTGCATTTTTCTGTGACCTGAAAACATGGGAATGTCGAATCACTTAAATACGCATACTACTGCAAGGGGGGGGGGCGCACAGTCACATTAACACTGTATAGCACTAATGACGGGAGCAGGACAAATTTCCAGACCCTCTTGTGTGGTAAATGTACCCGAGAATGTGGACAGTTTCAATTTCAATCTGTAGTTTCTGAATATGTTAATGTTTCTCAACCAACGGTTTGTGTATGTAATAACACACAAAACGCCATTAAGCTCTTTCCTGTGAGAAGTAACTAATATTATTGCGTACTAGCAATGAACGCTTGATTTTCTGAAATTTCATTCCTGTCAAAGATTTGGCTGCCAGAAAAGGAGAAAGCAACAGGAAATGCAAGTGTTGGCATTACTGCCCACTGTCATGCTCTTGGCTTTCTTAACCTCCGTACTGCATTCCAGCGAGTGACTGCCCTTACGTGCTGACCACTGTAACACAGGCAACAGGTGAGCTTCGGTGACGAACAGGGAACGGGTTTTCTCTCTCTCTGGAAAGCGAATCTTGATTCCGTGGTCGACCAGCCCATAGTCCAGTCACTACAGCGACTGAGTTAAAAGGGATAATAAAATAAAATGTAGCCTAGATAGTTTAACTTCAGAATCCTTCCTAAGTTTAACGAAATACCATGCCATGAAGACGTATGAAGGGCGAACTGTGAGATGCCAGATTGCTGCCGCCACTGTTTTCCTGTCGGTGAAAGCGCCTTCGGTGGCCATTGAGGGGCAGGAGGCTGTACGGGCCCTAGGGCTGCTCTGGACAAAATGGTTGTGATAAAAATAAGTAAAACTGCTGGGAATCAAATCTCAACTTCTCTGTCTTCCTGCCCGTAGCTTAGTCACTGTATCACCTGAGCTATCCAAGCTCTGACGTTGAAGAGAGAAGAATGGTTTAGGAGTATGACGATATGCAGGTCAGTGACAGATAGGAAGGTGGATAATTTTTATGTTAAATTATCGTGACATCTGGTTTGAGGTACAGACTATTTACACTGTTTCAGTAGTCGAGATTATATTCTGTTGAAAGAGATGAGAGTTTGACCAACCACGTCCAGCCCTACTGCAGTCTCTGTAACGCTTTAGCTGTAGAGGGCCTTAAAAGTAAGTGACAGCCAGTACCTTTGTAATAGTTACAAGGAAAATGTAATTTGGAGGACAAACTTTTCCTTAAGAATGTAGAGTATAACGAAATAAATTAACCTATAACCTAAAGCTTAACGCACAGACACTGTCTGAGGTTACTTCTTTCTAATGAACACAATAGACTAGATGTCTCCCTCCCACATGAGGACGGAAATAGGACCAGATTACGAAACGCTGTGTTCTCTGGTTTTTACAATGCCGAACGTTAGTCAGTGTCCAAAAACCCAGTAATTGTAAGCGTTACACACCATCGTCAGAATCCTTTAGATTCTACACAGAAGAATATTTGATAAGTTTAAATATTACCAGAGAACAAGGATAGTTCAGAAAGTATAGAGAAGGGATGAGGGTTTGGATTACTTGCAGGGCGACATTTCCCTTCTCCATAAAGTCCATATCGCTTCTGAGTCCCACTTGAACTCCTATGCAATGGGTAACGGGGGGTGTTTCTCCAGTGCTAAAGCGGCAGGGGCGTGAAGCTGACCGCTCACCTCTATTCAGTGGCAAGGTCAATTATGTCGGAGATATAGTTCACTCCCCGTACTTCTTCATGGCATGACACATAAGGAGTGCAACGGACCTGACTCTCTGGACACATTGTCAACAGTTGCAGCGCAAAGGTCGGAAATGTTGAACAGAGAACAGAAATACGGTATGCGAAGTTTGAGGTTTTCAGGACTGTGACTATGAGGGTTACTATCTTCTGGGTTGTGACCCCGTGTAATCTGGTAGATTGTTGATAAATTTCGGAAGGATGTTCCACCTGTGTCCTGAGGACACAAACCAGAGGGGATATGATCCGCAGAATTTCTGCCGTTAGCACCTAAAATTTGACATAGAATGAGTCCATGCAAAATCTACCCTGTATGCAGTTCGCAGGTTCGTAAACCCTTCGTTACAGAAAAGGTAAAATTACTCTCCTGTTCTGATGATGGAGGCAGTAGAATCTATGTTCCTTCGAAACGCGGCAGAGACGAGACTTGCTGACACATCCCGGAGGAGAGAAACTTTCAATATTGTCGCGTCTCCTGGTAACGCAACAAGAGAATAACGGGTTCCGGCTTAGGCGAAGCTGTTTATTGGAGAAGTCGTTTACAATTACAATTGCAGTTACTCTGAAATAGCGTCTTCCAGACGATGCGACCTGACTAGTCCGTCGCCTCTCACGTTTCGTCTTCTGGTTCTTGGCTGAGCTGGTTTCTTCCGCTCTCAGCTCTGCTCCGTTTGCCTCTGTTCTGGTCTCCGCTCTGGTCTGGTCAAGTCAAGTCAAGTCAAAGTCAAATTCACATTGCGACTGACGATCAGTCATTCAGTAAGTCTTGGTTTTGAACCCCATCTGCGGCTCATGACCAGAAATTTATTATTGTTTCACAGTTACGGTTTTGTTTTCTTACGACGCCCTTTCTGACGAGAGGACGGGTCTGTCTTTTGTATGTGCTGGGCCTTTCCAGCGCAATCTTTCTTGGGTCCGAGTCCCTTGGGACTCGTGATCACGTTTTACTCTCTCAGATTTGAGACTTCCATTTTCGTCGCCTCTTACGATTTGCAGGGTCACGGTGGAGGTATTCGACCCCGCCTCCACACAGGTCTCGTATATTCTACATCGGACGGACTGGAAGACACCTTCTTCAAGGGTTCAGTTTCACGTGTTCTGTACATCGGTCGCGTGTGTATTCGTTGCCTCGGGAATTGCAATAGTTCTGGCTTTCAGTTCCGTGTTAATGTCTGTTATGTATACCTTGTTGCGTGAAGCTGTTTCATTATCACCTTGACAACGATACGGAATGGTAGATACCGAGGCGTTGCTCAGCAATGGTCTCCTCCAGCTTCTTGTCCCTGCCACGTGTTTTAACAGGCCGTTGTTTAGCAATGGACGCCCGCTCTGGCTCAAAATATTCCGGTTTTTAAGCGCCAGGCCACACTATATTTGCTATTGGAACTGGGAATGTGTGAAGTGACTAGAATATTACATTCTCCACCTCACGGACAACGTTAGGTCAGCGGAACGGCTATAACTGGTGATTGGTGAGGAGTGGTTACTTTCATTGTTAGTTATGGAACATGCCAAGCAGAATTTGTGTCTATGTATTGTACATAAGTCGATAAAAACTGTGGAAAAATTTGTGTGAAATCATCTTTAAATCGAAGTATGTTATCGTCTGGGATCAAGCGCCGTGTAGTCTGTTCTTCTGTGTCGAAGAGGAAACCGAGTAGGCAACCAGTATACAGCAAGCAGAATGAAATCTGTGTGCTTCTTACTCTTCTACCCTGAAGTTGGAGGCAGTAAACTTCTCTAATTATAAGGCGCCTTATCCTTGAACATAACAGTCTTCATAGATACCGCTGTGAGAACCTCAGACCTATCACTTTTAATTCCGTTCACATTTCCTCTGATTCGTGCGTAATTTAATTAGATATGCAACTTATGCAGTCACCACGTGGTTGTTCTCTGTTAAGGTCCGTCCACATTTCTCGTGCTCGTGCGTCAGAAGCTTACTGCTGCCGGAAAATCAGGATCTGGAACTGACGAAGTGGACACCCAAACTGGTTTGCATACAAAGCCTTCGCATTTCTTCATAACAGATATCAGCTCCAGATCCTGATTTTCCGGCAGCAGTAAGCTTCTGACGCACGAGCACGAGAAATGTGGACGGACCTTAACAGAGAACAACCACGTGGTGACTGCATAAGTTNAGGCAAGTTGGAACCTGCCGTTGAAATTGTTGCAATCCAAGATCTCAATTTATGTTTTCAATGTACTCTTCTCTACCTTCTAGTCTTTGGATTCTACATACTCGTGAATTCTGAATCGGGACAGAGCAGTCATTGCAGCAACTAGCTACGGGCTGGACAACAGGGGGTCGGAGTTCAAGTTCCGGAAGGGTCAAGAAAATTCTCTGCTTTACGTCGTCCAGACCGGTTCTGGGGTCCATGCAGCGTCCTATCCAATGGGTACAAGGAATTCTCTCCCCGGGGGTAAAGCGGATGTTGCGTGAAACTGATCACTCACCTCAAAGTAGTGCCAAAGTCAATAAAACTTGGATCTATACATGCACTCCCTCATATGTCTTCATGGTGCAGTGCTTAATTACCAAGTTCTTAGAAAATTTTATACTCTGAGTTACCGACATTAAAGGCCGCGCCATAGCTCAAGCGGTTAGTCGCTGGCTTCCCACCGCGGTGGCCCGGGTTCGATCCCGGGTCTGGTCAAGTGGGATTTGTGGTGGACAAAGTGGCGCTGGGGCAGGTTTTCTCCCAGTACTTCGGTTTCCCCTGCCAATCTTCATTCAACCAATTGCTCCACAATCACCCTCACCTATCATCTGGGGCTGGTACAATAGGCCAGAAGTGGCTGCAGTACAAGGGACTTAGTCCCACCCCACTAACAATAAAAAAATACAGACATTTAAATCATCTTCAGTCAAATAGGACAGGGTATGAGATGACACTTGTGTTGCCTCCACCTCAGAAATACACGCGTCCATCGGGCTCTATTTTGGATATGAAAAGAGCTGAATGCTGGGATCATCTCCAGTGTCATAACGTTCATACCCAATTTTGAGATATTCGTTTGACCACTTGAAGTACATTGGTTACAACATGTACCACCTGTCTTTATATTCAGAGGTTCTGCACACAGAGGGCATCTATGGAGTTAATGCGAGTCCAAGAATAAAAATTATTCCACTTTCCTAAGTGGCATTAACATATTCAGTTTTGTAATGGATTCACAGTACGTATTCTATGAGGAAGGGGCTGTATTTTTAAAAATGATGCAGATAAATTTAATTTTCAAAGGGTTATATACTTCAAAAGCCCGTCACGGTAGCCGAGAGGTCTAAGGCATGCACTGTCTTCGCTCGCTCGGAAGCCGAGTTCGTGGGTTCGAATCCCACTCAGGGCATGGATGTTTGTGTGCGTTTTTCTGTGTTTGTCTACAGGTAGAGGCCTTGCGACGAGCTGATCACCCGCCCAAGGAGTCCTACCGAATGTGTAAGATCTAGAAAAACCGAAGTGAACGGAGTTCATGGAGGTAGGCCTAGGCCCACTGGGGCTGTAGTGCCAAGGAAAAAAAATATACTTCAAAAATAAACATTCACAAATTGCGGTGTGTCACTGGCCCTTTTAACTCCGGATAATGGAAAGTACACCAAACAAGTAGAGCTGTATATAAACAGAAACGAACCGCTTTCCTGATTCCATGTGTATGTCAACTTGTAATTAGATATGGTAGTTAGTGGGTTTAGCCGCTGAGATGTAATGACTTAGCAATGACATTTCCAATTTTAAAAATCTCTCCCTCCCCCTCGTCTGCGTGGATATCAATATGATCATATGACATTTTATCATAGTCTAGTTGGCCTATTATACCAGTGAACTGCAAATAAGCTCTGTACAAAAAAAATACTTCAGTCAGTCACAAGTTGAATTTCCTACACAGAGCGAAAGTTCGAGCTTGCGTATGTAGACGTACAGATTACATTTCTCTGCATTCAGAAAGAAATGTATTTCTTAAAAGCAGTGTGACGCTCTAAAAGGCCTAACTTGTCTTTTAACAACGCAGTTTATGTAAGTCACTTTTACAGTAACAAATCCTTTCCGATAAAGGGGGAAATTATTTGTGAAAAGCCATGCAACGCTGTTGACGGAACAACGTCAGTGTCTGTTTAGTGTGAGCGCAGTGGACAGAGGGAGGTGCCTTCTGCACCCTCCATATCCAACTGTTCTTTTACGGTTAATGTAGGACAATCATATTCGATCTCTTTAGTGTGTTGTAGTTCTGGTTTCTACAGTTATTTGTTTTTTCGCAGTTTTAATTTTAATATGTATTTTTAAATTTTGTGTAACACTGCGTGATAATGTGCAAGTGGTTGTTTCAAAGGCAAACTGAAACAGGTTAGGTGCCTCCCACCCTTTCTTTTGGGGAAGGAATCAAATCCAGTTCCTGACAAGTTCTCTTCTTTAGAATACCGGGCAACGAACAAGGCCCAAAAGCTTAGAAACCCCAAGCGTTATACACCATCGCCAGAACCGTTTAGGATTAAGTCTTCAGATATTTTCTCAGATCCGGTAACGTTTAATGACCAGGAACTACACGGCGTCAAGACAATTGGCAAGGATCTCCTCATCTGATAAATTTCTGGTAAGTAAAATGTGATTGTTGTGTGTATGAAGCTCCAACACCACATACTTCATTTGAGGTTGTGCACATTCTAAAAGTACTGCACATTAAAACGTGCTGATTACAGAGCATTCGGAATGGACAAAAGTTACGTTTAAGGGCGCTTAAATTTATGTTTCTCATGGCACCGCATAGAGTTACATTTCGTTAAGGAAGACATTCCCAGTAAAGATGTAATTAAATGGAAGTCATGAGGTATCGTAGTTGGTTGAGGCACTATGCTACAAGCCGGAATGTAGCGGGTTCAATTTCCGATGAAGTCATTGCATTTTTTCAATTAACCTAATACTTCAAGCTGCAATATGGCCCTGGAGTCCATTCAGCCTCTAACAGAAATGAGTACCAGGAATATTCTTGGGGGTAAAGGGCGACCGGAGCGTAGGGCTGACAACCTTGCCGCCATCTATGAGCCGATTGTTTAGAAAATGTGGGATCCTCAACACCTCACAACCCTGTGGGACTCCACGGCCTGTTACAGGAATACCTTTACGTACTTTTTTATAACTTGATATATTAAGAAATGAACTTCTATTTCGGTAACATTTGGAAAAATTATTGTTTTTAAACTAATTCGAAAAAACTGGCATACCTAATTAATTATTCTATTGAATTTAATTAGCGAGGTTCCAGTTTAAAATTCAGATAAAAATTTCAAATTTTCTTTCCCTAGCTGCGGAGCCCCTCTTGCAAATTATAGAAATTTAGGGGCACTTTAAAATCATGATCTTAATGAACAATCGAACAGTGAATTGTAATACTTCTAGCAGGGCAGTGGAACAGGCATAACAACTATTATTGTCCAGTAATAGCCTAGAGGTACGTTTCTTAGCAAAGATCGACAATGTAATGGCGACTGAAGACTTTAAACACTGTCCTTTTTTTAAATATATTCTGGTTATATTGTAACAAATTGGGACGAGTTTTAAATTTGGTTTCCATGGAAACAACCTAACGACAAAATGACAGTGCCATGCACCGATTGTTTTCGATACGTACATGTATATATATATATATGTATAGTGCGCGTGTCTGTGTGTATGTACTGTATATATACTCGTATATTGCCTTTTTCCCCACAGTTTCAAGAATATTTGCTTCGGTATAAGTTTCTCGAAATGAGAACTGTAAACCATACTGTGTGTACATTCTAATTAAAGGAACCACAGCTGCATTAATTTGAATTCTGATCATACCAGATGTTAAATATCGAAGATATGTAATTAATCAGATATTAGAATTAGTATATATTTTAATTAAAATTTATTTTTATGGCACAATGTTAAGTTTGGACATTATGAATTCTGAGTACTGACTGAAACAAATCTTAAGAAAGCAGTGTAGAAAAATGTGGATTATATTCGTCTGGTTCAGAATATGAATAAGTGATATTTCTTTTACTAAAAAAATGAACTTGCGGGAAAGAAAAATATTCATACCGGTAGGTCGAATTAAACCTATCCATGCATTATCTGCTCGCTTGTGTAATGGCAGTTGAAAATTTCAAGGACACAATCGTAATTTGTTACATAAAGTAGCCAGTTACTGTTTTCAAACAAAATAATATTTGCTTATAATTTTAACGACAATATAAAGAAATATAAAGCTGACACCGCTTTAACAGGCAGTCGTTTCCTTCATGTTAGTTAGCTCTTACTTTCTTATGAGTGAGATTTTGGCTTCATAATGTAATTCCCAAACCTCAACTTTGATCCTTATTCCATTTATGACCTCGAACATCTAAAACCAGTAAATTGGAATGAGGTTGTAAGCGATGTTTTTTTTAGGTGCACTAAATTTCCGGGTCATTCTTCTTGTATCTACTGAATAGGCAAATTAGTGCATATATCGGCTCAAGAATATCCTTCATAGCGTCTCTTCGGTTTCTTTTTCTCCTTGCAGATTTGTAATGCCCTCTTTCCTAACTTTGATTTATAAAAAACGAAGGGAATATCTCCGTGACCTTACTGAGAAGAGGGACAATAAGAAACTAATTCAGACGCGCATGCAGTAATGTATCTAAGTCGCTGTTTCTTTCTACCTGACGTGCAGTACAGAGGCCTGCAGGTTGCGATCATGGATTCCTGTCACATCTCAGCAACAACAACTAAAAGGAAGAAATATTTACTGGGAATGTAATCAGAAAAAATATTCAGAGATATTGGGTTTTCGGACTTTATCCATCGTCTTGGTTTTAAGATAACTAAGAAAAGAACAGGACGTTTCGGAAACTGGATCTGTTTCCGTCCTCAGGTGAGGACGTCAGAATCATATAGTAACTACTAGAAATAATATTATTATTTCGGAGAGAGCCCAGTGAAAGACGCTAACTCTTGTGTCCTTAAGAATACTCAACAATAAAGCATAAAATAAGGAAAGTCACAAAGAGCAAAAACAAAACAAGATCGTGACAAAACCAATTAACACTAAAACCAATTTCGTAATGTATATTTGACGTTTACAATTTCAAATTCCGACGAGTGGCTCTAAAAATGAATTTAGTACTAATATTACATTCGAATAGATTTGGTTCGGTTCTTAACTATTTACGTTAGAAAGGAATGCGCATGAAACAAAGACCGCAGTGAATGGTAGAAGTGTGCGTAGGAATATGTAGGATTGGGTTCTGCTTGCTATCTTCCTCACTCGGGTCTCTTGCTTGGCTTCTTCTTTGACCCTAAAGATGAAGGCCACATCCTCCTCCGAAATTTTGGGTTACTTTTAACGGACTACAAGGCTTTATATCCCAGAAGATAAAGCTCTTCGGAAATAGGGTAGTTTTGAGTAAATTATTTCACAGGCCGTAAGATCTTTCAGAATATACCGACTCGTATAGGACAATACTACGTTGTAATGCGCAGTGCCGAACCACCTGATGATGGCGTTTAGAGTACGTCGTAGAGTCCACAAAAAAATTAAAACATATTGTAGTGACGGTTTTAAAAAATAAAATTAATATTTTTATTTAAAGTAGCATGGTATAATTCAAAAGGATAATAAACCTTGGGGTTGATCACAGTGGTCGCGCGGTCTAAGGCATGAACCGTCGTCACCCCCTCGAACACTGGTTTGGCGGGTTCGAATCTCCCTCGAGGCATTGCGGATGTCTGTGTGCGTTTATTATGTGTTTGTGTTGGTCTGTATGTAGGTATCGGCCT